>NW_027040779.1:600000-882500 GCF_037179485.1 Ochlerotatus camptorhynchus | reverse complement strand
CTTCCAGCGTTGGTACACCTGCTCCCCAAACCCACTGCCCAAGCATTGAAATCTCCTGCGATGACGACTGGTCTTCGTCCGATGAGCTCTCCGGTGAGCCCATCTAGCATCTGGTGGAACTGCTCAATTGTCCATCTCGGGGGTGCGTAGCAAGTACATACATAGATTCCATTGATTTTTGCGATCACGAAACCTTCGTATGAGCCCGCCACCACTTGTTGAATGGGATACCTGTCCATGACTTGCATGGCCGCCATTCCTGCTCTATCCACCACCCAGTTACCATTATCGAGAGGAACTCGATATGGCTCTGCAATGATAGCAACGTCGCACTTTGTTTCCGTTGTCGACTGCCACAACAGTTGCTGTGCTGTGTTGCAATGATTGAGATTTACATATTTGGGTTACCTCCATTATTACTGGCCCACCATCGCCTTCTTAAACTCTGGGCACCTGAAACTTCCCGTCACATGGCCGTTTCCGTCCTCCTTTTTGCAGAGCATGCACCTCGGTTGCTTTGTACAGTCTTTTGCAACGTGCCCCTTCTCTCCGTATTTCCTGCACAGATCAGATCTGTCTGGGCCTTTGCAGTTTCTCGCCTGGTGACCGAAGCCCATGCATTTGTAGTATCTCTCCATTTTCTTAGATACCCGAGGAATAGCTTTCAACGGGCACACTGACCACCCAACCTTGATTTGGCCAGTCTTCAGCAGCAGCTCCGAAGAAAGTCATGTCGACGCCGTCTGCGTGCCACCATTAGCCTTCCTCAACCGAATTGCCATCTGTACGTCTCCCAGGTTGCATTGCACCTTCAGCGCACTTTTAAACTCGTCTTCTGTTGTGATCTCGTCCAGATCCCTGCACTCGACCGCTGACTCCTGGGATAAGGATCTTACGTTCGCCGTCTCGCCAAGAGATTTTTCGACGAGCTCCTTAAAAGCTGCGCTCTTAACCGTAGGGTCCTTCTTCAGCTCGAATAGCATCTCACCTTTCTGGGTTCGCCTTGTTTTCACCACGTTCTCGCCTAGTTGTTTCAACTCCGGATCCTCTCTCACTTTCCGCAAAAGTGCTGCGTAGGACGTTTTGTCCTTCGCCTCAACAACCAGAGCGCCACCCTTGCTTCTCTCCCTACGAGGCCTAGGCTTCTCCTTGTTCTTCCTGTCTTCCTTCTTTCTCGCTTCCTCTTCCTTCTTCCTCACTTCATCTTCCTTCTGTTTTTTCTTCCTCTCCTTCTGGTTCTCGACTTTACGCCACCCACCATTTTCTCCCATCTCCTTGATGCCTTTCTCGTCCTTGCGTTTTTTGGGCTCCTCCTCATCTCCTGGCGTGTCTCTATCTCTCTTTTCAGGACGTGGATTTGTGGGTCCCTTCGGCGTCTCATGTGCTTCATTCAGTCTTATGCTCTCCTTGCCCTCCCGGAGAGCCTTTTCGGCATTTTCGGCTCTTTTTCTCCACTCTTGAAATTCCCGATCTGCCACTGTTATGCCGGATTTGCTACCGGTCACAAGGTACTTGATCTCTTTGTGTACGTTGTTTTTATCCTTCATGAACACATAGAGTTCATCGATCTTCCTCCTGACCTCCATTATTTTGGTTCTCCCAAGCTAGAGTCCTTGAGATTTGCTACTGCTGGATATCGGTGTGAATATCTGGCTTAGCCCAACGCCTGGGTGCTCTTCTTGGGACTTACTGCTGCTGCTGGAACTCGCAGTGGCCTCCAGGTTCACTGGTAATCTCTGCAATATCCCGCTCCTTGCGAATATGTTCGCTCCTACGTTTTCACTGTCTGCCGTCGTCCTTCATTTTTTTTTTCTTCATTTTTCATTTCTCCGGGCCGCTATCTCCACTCGTTGTATGTAGTCTATTATCGTGATGGTTATCTATGCAAGCAGAGAGGCCATGCTAGGGTTAACACGGTCCTTCATGGGGGCCGTGTTCAGAGCCAGATCGGCGTAAGTCAGGAATGTTACATGAGCCTACTGCTCACCAACCACCAATTGGTGACGAGTTTTGAACGTATCCGGAGGCCTGCCAAGGTTTTGCCGGGACGGGGGCAGCCGCACTATTAGCCTACTCGCCATTTCAAGAAGGTGTCACCCTTCTTTACTCAGGGAGCGGAATTGCACGACTGTCAGCCCTGTAGCAGGGTATCCAATCCATTGTGCTGTGTCGTGTTCATAGTTCCATGCCGTGTCCAGTATGCCGTATTAAGGATCTTACTGGCGTCGATCATAATGTGATGGTTGGCACTACTGCGGGTTGACGAAACATTTCCTCTATCGCCGTGCTACTTTGCTATTCTAAGCTTTGCTCATTCTAAGCTTTGCTCGAAATTCTAGCAGAGCTTCTATGTAGTTCAATAAACTTCTACAAAATTCCTTCCTCTTCAATGATTTTTTGCGAACCCGAACATTCTCGAATTTATATGGAATTTGCTCAACTTGCACAAAGATCGGTAAACTGCAATAAAATCACTGTTGAAGGACAGAACGAAAGGAGAAAATCCAAAGCGGATTAAGAAATAAAATCAGTTCTGAGAATAATTCAAATTAATTTCTTAGGACTTTAGGAGTATGCCAAATGAATTCAACTATGAGTTCCGTAGGAGCAGCTTTTAAGAGAATTAAAACAATATTCCTAAAATAATTCAAAACAATATCGGGAGAATACGAAGACCGAACTCAAAGTGAATGTTGCCACCACCACAGCACCGGCAACCCGGCCCGCGGCGCTTTCGCTGTAAACAATTGGGCGAAACGAAGGTTCGCTCAAACAACACTAGGCGCGCATTGAGTGGACGGATGAGTGCAATACAGATCTCTATACAGGTTGAAATCAAAGAATAGAATACAATAGAATAATTGAATTTGGAATGTTTACCTATTGCGATAATGTGGTATCTTATCTATTTATGTGGTACCTTATAAATTAACTTGAAATTAATAGCTAAAAATATTGCTAGATATAGCAAAGTTGTTTGGAAATAGTGACTCAATGATTGTGAATTACTTTTGCAGATAATTAGACCAAGACGGACGTGGAATTAAGAGGAGTTACTATCAGTGTAATAGTGCACTGTTTAATGTGAGTAAGACTTTATAATGAAATAGTACACGGTGTTTATTAATTTGTTTTACAGCTTGAAGCATAAAATATACCTGCTATCAAGAACGGTACGAAGTTTTGTTCATTAATAACAAAACTTCAAGATTAAACATCTACGATGGTATCTGATAGATCCGATCGATCGGATGCGTCCTCAGTGGACGATGAAACAACAGAAGTCTATATTTGTGTTGCTTGTGAGAAGTCTGATGGGCCCGATGACTTCGTGGCCTGCGACAAGTGTGACAAATGGTGGCATTTTTCGTGCGCTGGAGTCGATGGAACTGTAGCAAACAAAGACTGGATTTGCCCGCGATGTTTACCATCACCTGTAACAGCTTCGATACGATCGACTACGTCGAGTCGGAGGGCAGATTTGCAACGCAAACGCCTCGTTGAACAGCAGGAACTGGAGAAGAAACAGCTGGAGTTGGAAAGGAAGCAGCTGGCGCTGCAAAAGAAGCACTCACAGGAGAAATACGATCTGGAGGAGTCGCTTGCGGAATACGCGGACAACCGCAGTGTAAAGAGCCGTGTGATCGAGATCGAAGCTCGAGAACGCGAAAAGCAAGTTCAAGATTGGGTTGACAAGCATACCTCCGCGAAGCAGAAATCCACCGTAAAATCTTCCGATACCACGAAGCTTCATCCAACTCTACCAAACGGCAGCGGTATTCCGTCCAGGAATGATGGAGCTGAAGATCAAGGTCTACTTGAAGAAGCTACTAACGCAGGAACGCTGCCAGATGATAGTTCGCTACAACAGTTTCTGAAGAATCGGATACTAGTTCAAAAACAACAGAAACGGCCAGCTCCTCATGGAAACTGAACTACGAAAATTTCGGTCACAGATGCAGCAATCGATGACAAGTGGAAAAGAGGATCAACCTGTCCCTGAAGATTCTTGTCCACGTCCCGATGCTTCCAAAGGAGCAATCCCTAAAACAGTTCCGATAGATTGGGACAACAAAGCCACTAGACATGTATAATGAGAGAGAGAAGGATTAGTATTTTCCATTTAATTCCACTACTTTATTTGCTTATCCTTGACAGATACGCGTATTTCGTCTACAATGTGCAGACTTCTTCAGTGTCTTGTACTAATACTCGAGTATTAGTACAAGACACTGAAGAAGTCTGCACATTGTAGACGAAATACGCGTATCTGTCAAGGATAAGCAAATAAAGTAGTGGAATTAAATGGAAAATACTAATCCTTCTCTCTCTCATTATACAGGTATTCCACTAAGACGCCCACATTCATCAGGATTCACTAGACATGGTCAACTTTCCATTACGAAGAACCAGAAGAAAAAGCCCGGAATTCCTGTTCCGGATCCACCTCTTCGTAATAGGAAGGAAAGCCTTGCAAAGGAAAAGATTCCAGAAGAACCGCGCAACCCACGTGTGAATACCGATTCTCCTAGTCACAACACGAGTGTGCCGCATCATCCATCTCCGCCTTCGATCCCAGCGAGTGGAATGATGGATGAAGATCAGCCGCAAACTCCGCCCCCACGCTTAATCCAGCCAGGGCCCGCTTGATCCACGATGAGTAGCCACGCTATCCACGCACGTGCTCGAACAACGCCGGAATTAGAGGCAACCCTCCCATAATTCAACACCCGTTTACCCCATCAAGATATCCTGAAGAGTCTTATCTGAGAAGACCATTACCGGAACAGCTGGCTGCTAGGCAAGTAATGCCCCGTGATTTACCGGACTTCTCGGGTGATCCAGAGGAGTGGCTGATTTTCTACAGTAGCTTCTACCACTCTTCTGCGGCCTGTGGGTTCAACAACGTGGAAAATCTCGCACGTTTGCAACGTTGCTTGAAAGGCAATGCTCTCAAGTCAGTGCGATATTATTTGCTCTCTCCCGAATCAGTTCCGGATGTAATTGAGACGCTTCGAACCTTGTACGGCCGCCCTGAAGTTATCATCAACAGACTGATTAGAAACGTGCAGGAGACACCAGCACCCAAACCGGAGAAGCTGGAAACGTTGATCGAATTTGGGATGTCGGTGAGGAATTTGACACAACACCTCGTTGCAGCGGGTCATCAAGCTCATCTTTTGAACCCGGTCCTTCTTCAAGAACTGGTTGAAAAGTTGCCGGCCAACATAAAACTTCAGTGGGCGCAACATCTAATGTTCCAACCAGAAGCGAGTTTGAGAACTTTCAGCAACTTCATGGCAATGGTAGTCGAATCGGTAAGCAAGGTGGTCGTCTATACGGGTGGTCAACACACCAAGAACTACAAATCTCGAGGAAAGGACAAAGGGTTCATCCACGCTCACACCGAGGGCCAAGCCGCTGTCGTGCCGATAAAAGAGAAGGGTGAGAACGAAAAATTTTGCTTATTCTGTGGAAAAGGAGGACATCGCCTGAAAGCCTGTACGAAGTTCCAGCAGCTATCGGTGGACGATCGATGGAAAAATATTCAATCGTTGAAGGTGTGCAGAAGCTGTCTTAATCCACATGGACGTCGCACGTGCAGATTTTCGAACCGGTGCGGAATCGATGGCTGTCAATTTCGCCACCACTAATTACTGCATGGGAAACGTGAAGCAATAGCGAATAAGCCTGCGCTCGCATCGGCTGAAAATCATGTTCATCATCACTGTGGACAGTCCATACTCTTTCTTATCATTCCCGTTACACTGTATGGGGAGTCAAAGTCCGTCAACGTGTTCGCATTCCTGGATGAAGGGTCTTCTGCAACGCTTATCGAACGTAGTCTGGTCGAAGAACTCGGTGTGAAAGGGCCAACAGCTCCACTGTGCCTCAAGTAGACCGGTAACATGACGAGAACCGAAGAGGAATCGCAGATCGTAACGCTTGATGTTTCCGAAATAGATCGGACGAAACGGTTCCAGCTGGTGAACGCACGCACAGTAGAAGATTTGAATCTGCCATCACAAACCCTACGCTACGCGGATCTCCAAAAGAACCATCCTCACCTCAAAGGTTTACCGGTACGAAGTTACGAAAGTGTCACTCCCAAGCTTCTGGTAGGCCTCCGAAACCTACAACTAGCCGTTCCTCAAAAAATCAAGGAAGGACGTAGTGGCATCGTAGCTGCCAAAACTCGCTTGGAGTGGTGCGTGTATGGAACCTTGGATCCAGTCAAAAAATCGGATGAGTATAGCTATCACGTGTGCGAATGCGAAGCGGAAGAAAGGTTGGACCTTATGATGAAGGATTACTTCAACGCCGAGGATTGTGGAGTGAATCATCGGGACGTACTAGATTCTGAAGAAGAGAAAAGAGCGCGCAATATTATGGAGGAGACTACGTCAAGAGTAGGGGATCGCTTCGAGACGGGACTTCTGTGGAAATCCGACTACGTAGAGTTAACCGATAGCTACTCAATGGCCATACGACGACTAGAGTGTTTGGAGAAGCGAATGGAGCGAGATCCACTCCTTAAGGAGAGCATTCATCGCCCAGTGACGGAGTACCAGGAGAAAGGGTATGCCCATAGAGCAACGGAAGATGAATTGACCAAGGCTGATCTTAGACGGATTTGGTAAAATTAGATTAATTTGGGATGCAGCGGCAAAAGTCGATGGAATGTCATTGAATTCCTTATTACTCCCTGGGCCGGATCTTCTTGTACCACTTCCATCCGTCCACTTTCGTTTCCGTCAATATCCGGTAGCAGTCAGTGGAGACATCAAAGAGATGTTCCACCAGGCAAATGTAATCGAACGCGATCAACCTTCACAAAGCTTCCTGTTCCGCGACAGTCCAGAGGATAATCCCATAGTTTTCGTAATGAACGTCTTGACATTTGGAGCCACCAGTTCTCCTTCATCTGCACAGTTCGTCAAGAACCGGAACGCGCAAGAATTTTCCGAGCAGTATCCGAGAGCATCGGGGGCAATTCACAAATGCCACTACGTCGACGATTATCTCGACAGTTTCGAGACGGTCGAGGAAGCAAAGTTGGTAGCTGGTGAAGTAAAATCGATTCACTCGAAGGGAGGCTTTGAAATACGAAATTGATCGTCAAATGACCAAGCTGTACTGGAACATTTGAGAGAACCAACGAAGGAAAAAATGAAAGATTTGTCGTTGAAGGCTGATTCAGAGCGCGTTCTGGGCATGTTGTGGTATACGGAAGCGGATGTACTGTGCTTTTCAACGACGTTCAGGGAAGAAATCGTGGCACTGATCAAGACGGTGAGTCCAACAAAGCGGTAAGTATTGAAGTGTGTCATGAGTCTCTTTGACCCACTAGGATTGCTGGCATGCGTCCTAGTACACGGGAAAATTATTATGCAAGATATTTGGCGGAGCGGAAGCCAATGGGACGAGCACATGAACGACAAAATCCACGAAACTTGGCAGAGGTGGATTGATTTGCTGGAACACGTCAACGAAGTTCGACTACCGAGGTGCTACTTCCGAAATGCAAGTGCTGATCTATACAATTAATTGGAAGCCCACGTATTCGTCGATGCGAGCGAAGCAGCGTATTCTGCAGTAGTGTATTTCCGGGTAGTAAACTCGGATGGGACGGTGGAATGTGGTTTGGTGTCAGCGAAAACGAAGGTTGCTCCATTGAAGTACGTCTCCATTCCTCGATTGGAGCTGATGGCGGCGGTCATAGGTATTCGTCTACTCTCGTTCGTGAGGGAAAGTCACACCGTTCACCTCAACCGTTGCGTCTACTGGTCAGACTCCGAAGTAACGTTGGCATGGATCCGCTCTGAACATCGAAGGTACCGACCGTTCGTAGCCTGTCGCGTTGGAGAAATTCTATCAGCGACTAAGTCAAGGATTGGAGGTACGTTCCGAGTAAACTAAACGTTGCTGATGATGCCACTAAATGGGGCGAGGGACCTCGCCTCGAAGAATCTGGCCGCTGGTTCAGTGGTCCACCTTTTCTACTACTGCCCGAAGAAAAATGTCCTAAACAGAAAAAGCTTTTCGATAGTACCGACGAAGATCTTCGAGCATACTACCTACACCAAGCAGTGCAAATCTTGCACAATCCGATAAATTTCGAACGTTTCTCAAAGTGGAACCGACTTCAAAGGACAACCGCTTACGTGATCCGTTTTGTAAACTTTTTAAAGCGAAATAAATCCGACGCGAGCAACCGTGGTGCAGGCTTGGTGCAAGAGGAGCTGCAGGCTGCGGAAGTTCTACTTTGGAAACTCGCACAATCGGAGGCTTATTGTGATGAGGTAGTAATACTAACGAAGAGCAAAACGTCACCTGCGGATGAACGAATAAGTTAGAGAAGTCAAGCCCCCCCTGTGGAGACTGTCACCAATGATCGATGAGCAAGGAGTTCTACGAGTCGATGGTCGGATATCTGCAGGGAAAGGGGTTCCTGTAGACGTGAAGTTTCCCGTTATATTACCCAGAAATCACCGAGTGACCAATCTCATCGTAGACAGCTGCCATCGAAAGATTCTACACGGCAATTCTGAAACAGTGATCAACGAAATACGTCAACGGTTCTACGTTGCTCAGTTACGAATTGTTGCTCGAAAGGTAGCCGAGCGATGTCAATGGTGCAAGGTGTATAAAGCAAAACCAACGGTGCCTAGGATGGGTCTCCTTCCGTCTGCACGTCTGTCACCGAGTGTTCGCCCGTTCACCTATATTGGCGTCGACTACTTTGGGCCTATTCTGGTGAAGGTAGGTCGATCGTCAGTGAAACGATGGATCTGCCTGATTACGTGCCTAACAATACGTGCAGTGCACGTGGAAGTGGCTTTTGATCTATCAACAAAGTCATGCATAGCCTGCTTACGCCGTTTTGTCTGCCGAAGGGGAGCACCACTCGAAATATACTCCGACAATGGACGGAACTTTTCCGGAGCAGACCGGGTGTTGCGGCATCAAATCCAGCGTATCGAACAGGACGCAGCGACAACATTTACCAACGCGGAAACGAAGTGGTTGTTCATTCCACCTTCCGCGACACATATGGGAGGATCGTGGGAGCGTATGGTACGCTCCATCAAGAACACGATGACTAATCTACCCTAGGATCCGAAGCTCGATGACGATGGACTACAAACGTTAGTTGTTGAAGCCGAAGCGATCGTCAATTCACGACCGCTCACATATCTACCACTAGATTCTGCGGAGCAAGAAGCGCTGACCCCAAACCACTTCATCATGGGCAGTTCAACTGGGGTCAAACAACCGGCGATGAAAATTGCGGAAACAGCAGAAACTATCCGAGTGTCTTGGGACTTGATTCAGCAGCGCATCGACTATTTCTGGAAGCGGTGGATTATGGAGTATCTGCCAACACTAACGAGGCGTACCAAGTGGTTTGGTGAGACAAAACCGGTTGAATGTGGAGATTTGGTGATCGTGATTGACGAAACCAGAAGGTACGGATGGGAACGTGGACGTGTTCTGGAGGTGGCAGAGCTAGGCAGGCGATGGTTCAAACACCTGGTGGATTGTTCCGGCGACCGGTCTCCAAATTGGCTGTGCTGGACGTAGCTGAACGTAGTGAGGTTGAGGGTCCCACCCAACAAACAATTCACAGTCACAAATAAGCATACACATTGAATAAATGCTGTATAACAGTGTACAATGCTGAATAAAACAGGATGTCGAATTATGTGCTGAAAAAAGTTCATTGAGATCGATAGATGCGCCTTTATTCCGCCGTTTGCTCTGATATGATTAATTTACTTATTAAAAGCTTTATAAACGTTGACTGTCTTCTTGATTCAGAACCAGAAGTTTGATCTAATAACAAACTGAATAAGTGTAATTTGCACATACATTGTCGCTTTAATTTGACTGTTTTCAATTGTTTTAATAAAACGCTTTATTAAACGTCTTATAAATGTTTTCTAGCTCCATTATTAGATTTCATTGCGTTGCTTTACAATATTGCTGTCTAAAGGTGAATACAGTCAGCAAAATAGCTCTTATACCACTATGCGTCCATGTTTTAGTTGAATGCTTTGTAAATGCTTTATAAACGACGTATTGGATTCATTATTCCACAACACTGCCCAAAAAACAATTCAGAGTAACAAATAAGCATATAGATTGAATAAATGCTTTATAACAGTGTACAATGCTGAATAAAACAGGTTGTAAAATTATGTGCTCAGAAAACCTCATTGAGATCGATGATGCGCCTTTATTCCGCTGATTGCTCTGATTTGATTAATATACTTATTAAAAGCTATACAAACGATGACCGTCTTCCTGATTCAACACCAGAAGTTTGATCTAATAACAAACTGAATAAGTGTAATTTTTACATACATTGACGCTTTAATTCGACTGTTTTAAATTGATTTAATAACATGCTTTATTATACGTCTAATAATTGTTTTCTAGCTCCATTATTAGATTCCATTGCATTGCTTAACAATATTGTAGAATAATGGTGGATACAGTCAGCAGAATAGCTCTTATACCACTATGCGTCCATGTTTTAATTTCATGCTGTGTAAATGCTTTACAAACGGCGTATTCATTCATTATTCCACAACACTGCTCCAGGCTAACAACAAAACGAAATTGGTAGCATAGTGGTTACCGTTTCCGCTTTCCAAGTAGAAGGTCGCGAGTTCAATCCCAGCCTCAACCCTTTTTTTATTTATTTTCTACGCCTAATTAATTTAAATCGTAATCATAAATCGTATCACTCAGGACAACCAATTCATAGATCTATCTAAAATAATAGCATCCTTTGCATCGAAATTAGAGAGATGGAGAGATAACGTTGGTCTAATGTTAAACAACTATGAATGAATTAATCATTCTCACATCTCCTTGAATTAGCAAGAGTTACGGCTGGAAGTGCTGATAGGTTTTCAGATGCAAGCTTTTATTGCTTATTTAGCTTCCCATATGATGTAATCTAGGATAGCTCAGATGGCAAGGCAAGCGGCTGGTGATCGGAAGGTCATGGTTCGAATCCCATATAACGACATGTGTGTGTATGTATGTAATAGATTTTCTAGATCTTGTATGGTGGGTGCGCGTGCTTCGACCGAAATAAATGACACAACAATCACTGACGAGAACACAACCCTGCTCCTCTGTGTCGTTCTTATTTTCGGATTAATTATTCCGTAGTTGAATAATCGTTTAATATTAAATGTATAATAGTGTCTTATTAAACATTATTTCACATGAGAATCAAGCGTCTATATACACCTTTATACCATCGCTGTTTAAGGAAGTAAATGATGTCTAATAAACGCTGAATAATCAAAAATTTGATCGAATAAGCTCTGTTACAACTCTTTTTAGTCGAATAAAAGCTTCTCGACATACCTTATTCAACACCAAATATTTCGATGTTGTAGTTGAATAAATTCTCCAGATTTGTGTGAACAAAGCCTGAACAGAAGTTATTGTTAAAAATAGTACAATTATTATTAAGCATGAAGTTGAATAAAATCGTCAAGAAGTCGTTTCTTCAATAGGCAATTGTTTGTTGGGCACTCATCCTCACGGGGAGGGGGATGTTGCCACCGCCACAGCACCGGCAACCCGGCCCGCGGCGCTTTCGCTGTAAACGATTGGGCGAAACGAAGGTTCGCTCAAACAACACTAGGCGCGCATTGAGTGGACGGATGAGTGCAATACAGATCTCTATACAGGTTGAAATCAATAGAATAGAATACAATAGAATAATTGAATTTGGAATGTTTACCTATTGCGATAATGTGGTATCTTATCTATTTATGTGGTACCTTATAAATTAACTTGAAATTAATAGCTAAAAATATTGCTAGATATAGCAAAGTTGTTTGGAAATAGTGACTCAATGATTGTGAATTACTTTTGCAGATAATTAGACCAAGACAGACGAGGAATTAAGAGGAGTTACTATCAGTGTAATAGTGCACAGTTTAATGTGAGTAAGACTTTATAATGAAATAGTACACGGTGTTTATTAATTTGTTTTACAGCTTGAAGCATAAAATATACCTGCTATCAAGAACGGTGCGAGGTTTTTTTCATTAATAACAGTGAATTTTAAATAGACTCTCCGAGAGTTGAAAATAAAAAAAAATATTCTGGAAAATCTTAAAAGATACCAGCAAGCTCAGAAACTATCCTAAATACCCAAGACATCAGTATGATCAATGTTCTGGAAATAATCAACAGCTCAACACGCAACAGATATGAAGTTCTTCAAATTTCCATGAAGTTCTACGAAATTCCTTGGAAGATAATTCTTCACTCTTCAACTTGAATTTCTTTGATGATATACGAATTTCCTGAAGTTCTGTGAGCTTTCCCGATGTTTTGTTAATTTTCCTGTTGATCCATCAACATTGCTGAAGTTCTGTGAATCTCTCTGAAATTCTGAAAAGTTTTTAATGATCTACGAATTTTCTCTGAAGATACATAAACTTTTTTGGAAGTTTAGCAAATTATTCTGAAGTTATGCGAGCTTCCCTGATGTTCTGTCTATGAACTTTCCTGAAGTTCTGCAATTTTTCTCTGGTGATATGCATTCCAGGGAAAGCGAAGTTTTGCAATTTTTTTCTTAAGATTGACGAACTTTCTATGAAATTCTATGAACTTCCATGATTACCAGTTTTGAGAAATCTGTACAGAAATAAATATTGTTCTTGCTGGAGATGAAGGTCGACTAAATCCAAAACGGGTCAAGCTGTCAACAATAAAAAATGACTTAAATGCAATTTCATCTGCTTGTTAGGGGTTGTTCATAAACTACGTAGACAGTTTAGGGGGGGAGGGTTGTAAATCATCCACGGCCCATACAATTTTTAATTTTTGTGTGTAGACAAATGTTTACGCAGGGGGGGGGGGGGTCAACAATCCAAAAAAACTGTCTACGTAGCCCCTGAAGAAACAAGCAAAAGCACGACGACGAATCCATTGCTCACGATCGCTATGACGCTGCGAAAAAACTGCCGCTCCGGTGTGGGTACCGTGATTTATTGGCTTCCGCTGACGCGGCGTAAAAAATGCGCCATTTTGGCGGGACCTTTATGCGTCTAACTGTGTGAGCGATTACTAGTGCACTGAACGTGTCTCCTCGAGATCGTCAAGTCAACGATGACAGGACCACATACAGTGGTACAGACAACAATAGCTGCAATTTCCTCGCTTCAGATAGTGACTTGAGTGCGATACAATTGGTAGAACTGTTTCCACACATCGTAGGTACATGAGCAAATCGGTGATCATCTCTTTTTTCCAGTGGTGGTGGGGGGATACCCCTCACCATCCCTCTCCAACTGCGGAGTTTGGTAAAGAGAGATGATCAACCCGATTCGTACCTTGCTCACAGTTTACCTTGCACGCTTCCTACTCTCTATATACAATTTTCACACGGCCGTACTCTAACGGAACTATCAACTCTATACTTTCAGCTCCTCATCTATCGTATAAAATTACCACTTAAAGTATGTTATCTGACGCTTAGCATCTTCAACTAAATATGACATTTTGACCAGATTAGCAAACAAAATCGAACTGGTTACAGTTACAGATATAAATTCTCTCTTGAGTTCTTAAGGTTGAATTCTCAGGGAAGTGCGTACCAGTTCTTCTTCAATGATTACGACCAAACCACACATTATATCTCCGGAACCGGAAGTTGTATCAACAAAAAATCCAATAGCGATCAATGAACCGATGAGGTTTTTCTAACGAGATATCAACCATATTGATCGGATAAGGCATCTTGGAGAAAGCTTGCCTAGATTGGTACGATTCCACAGACGCACATACAAACATCACCAAATTTCGTTTTGCTGAGCCGATTTATCATATTGAATTTCTTTATACGATGTCGTAGCCGAACTGTAGAGTTAAGAGCTGAACACAATGACAGCGGCACAGCGGCACAGCGGCAAACGCGCAATGTACTAAAATCACACTAACTGAACCGCCGCATTCCTACCTCTTCCGCTGCATGCTGTACGTAAACAAGCCACGTAAACGAGATTATTTTGATTGCAGTTTTCAGTTTGGGCGACTGATTTTCGTATGGTTTTTTTTGGTAAGTGTTAACAATTATTTATAATAGAATCAAGACATACACATTAATATCATAGAGGTAGCTCACAGACCAGAATGTCCCGAAGAAACGTGCTCAACTTTTTGGCTCAGCTCTGGTACCCTCTTCGGTCCCAAGCTCGAAACATAGGAAAATCCACGAGCCCCTTATTTTATCTGTCAAACTTTCATTGCGAATCAAAACAAACATTGTGTAGTACTAGAATTTCGACTGGAATGGGGTACGTTAATCGATTTGCTTGGGACCAATAGGCTAGTCAAGTAGTGAGTCAATTTAAGACCGTTAGTTTCCACCGGTTGTTAATATTACTTTATTTTCTTGATTATTTCAGCCAGGGTGGATCAGTCTGGTTCTGTTTATGATCCTGAGAAAGCGGAAAACCGTGTTGAATCCATTTTTAACACCTTTAGTTACACGACAGGGTAGCACGATTTGACGGGTGTTTACACTGAAATTATTTTTCAGATATTGCGAAATGAATGATTTAGGAAATTTAAACAAAACAAGCTTCTTTGAATGTACGAATACTTTTCGTTGCAGAAAAACAACGAAAGTATTCGTGAAATAAAAAAACGCTTGAGTTTTATAAACTAAATTTCATTTTCAGTGTAGGTGTTCAAAATTGTAATACCCGGATTTCCCAGTATATAACCACTATTTGAGGGTTGGTGGGTTTTCCAAATCTTTAAACAAATTTATCTCTGTAAATATGGCTCTAATCGCTATTTCAGGGGTATTTAGGTGTTTGAATTTGTTTACCCGAATTTCCCAGTCAATAAAACATAATTCTCATTGAAAATATTTAACATTGTGGCACTTGTTGACTTGTTGTGTTGCCACTTTTTTTAACTACATATTTTGTATAATTGATAGAGAAAAAATAAAATGCTGATCAAATCATATGTAGGCGGAAGTCGACATTGCGTTGATGAAAATTTGTTCTAAGTTTTGATATTAAAATTTCCGGTCAGATTTCTCCAATTCTCCAATAATAAAAATAGGAATCATACATATGCGGAAACATAAGCCTTCCGGATGAAGGTTCCACGCCCATACCCACCCTGCAATGATATCCTTCTGCATTCCCGAGAATTCCCAACCGAAACGCAACCCCACAATTTGAAGAAAAATGTAAATCAAACAAACCACAACAAAGCCACGCTTGGCTAAACCTTACCAAACCGGAGAAGGTAACTTTTCCACCAAAGGAATGCTAACCAACGAAAGAAGAAAAAAAAAACAAGAGGAAAAAAGTTCCGTTCAAGTGGTCCTACCTGGACCAGCAGTGCACCCCCTTGCTCGTCGCTTCTACCTGGTGTTACTTTTCACTTTTATCCCATTCCTTTCCAAAAGTCTCATCCCTCCGAAAAGTTTACCATTGCTGATGGTTAGAGCAAGATTCCCAAGGATTTCCAACCAACTGACCAAAAGACGCACACTCCCAGCAGCCAGCCAGCAACGGCAATCAACAACGCTCCGAGCACATGGCAAGTCTGTAAACTTCCTCTCCGGTAGGCTCGTCACGAAATTTAGTCCCGTTCCCGGTGCGGTAGGAATGCCATATCAAAGACATGCTCGTGATGAGTGAAAAACAAATAGAAGCGCTGTTTGATCGGGAAGCGGTGCTGGGCTGATGATGGACTATTTTTTCTGCTAAACCTATGAGTGGGCGGCATCACTGACTGGTTCACGCGTTGAACGTCCTCTGAAATTGAGCTGTTTCCTTAGATCTGTTCCGAGAAGACAAACGCGCCCTCACAAGCACAAGGAATCTTTAATGAGGACGTGACCGGGATCCGAAAACATAAATTAAGAGCAGCAGCAGCAAGGATAAAAGATTGTTTTAAGCCGCCGCCGAAAGGAGCCTTGTTGGTGAGTACGCGCTTCGATGAAATCCTTTTCTGATACCTACCCACACCACCCGATGAGTCTTCGGCACTCGGCCCGGGCAAGGGAGCAGAAGGACACCCTGCTGATGATGAGCTCATAAGAGATGGTCGAAGATTTGCTGGTCGGTGAGAAGGAAAGGCGGGGGGACATGGTCTAGGGATCAGCCTCAGAAATGAGATTTACTTCCGCACTTAACGTCAGCGGAATAAATTAGTGGCATCATTTTGGTTTAATTTCCAGCACACAATAAACTGCCAAATGAAATTTATCCCCGCTGGATGCCAGTGCGGGATGCCGAAAAGTGGGGGATCATTTCGGGCTGCGTGAGGGCAGTACGGGTGTAGCATTAATTAGGGATTGAGTTAGTATGGCCTAAGTGATACAATTGGATCCGATGGTAGCTCGCTTTAAGATCTTCATCAGAGTTGAAGTTTTGTGTCTTAAGTTGACATTTGTCTCAGATTGAATGAACGAAGCTACTAGCTATAAAAAGGTAAACTATAAGAGGCAGAAAAAAGGGATTTTTGGCATTTAATTCGAAACAGTGATCTTTGAACAGCTATAACTTTCATTAGGGGAATTCTAGAACAATGGATCCTTTGGCAAAGTTGTTAGGCACTTCCCGGGCAATACTTAAACGTAGCTAGAAATTGTGGTCCCTAGTAATAAAGATTCAAAAGGGTAGGTTTTCCCATACTAATTTCCATACAAATTTCAAACGCAATGTGGAAAGCCGGGTTACAACCAATCGTCCCCAAGTTTTGCATAGTTGTTTGGAACCCCAAATGGAACCAAAAAAACATTGTTCTGAAAAAATGATCATGATGACCCATCCTAAAACAAGCGTCATTTTCCTGATAGGTGGAAGATACAGAAGCTAGTGTTGCTGCCGAAACCAGGAAAACCACAGGGTGATCCAGCATCATATGTGCCTATATGCTTGCTGGATATACTCGGGAAACTCTTGGAGAGGATCATCCTAAGCAGGCTGACGAAATATACGGAGAGTGAGCACGGATTGTCGGAGAGACAGTTCGGATTCCGGAAAGGGAGATCGACGCTGGATGCAATTCGGACAGTGATTGACAGAGCCGAGAAAGTTTCCAAACAGAAGCGGAAAGAAAATCTATACTGCGCCGTGATTACGATTTACGTGATTACGAATGTAGGCAAAAATGTGAATGATTGCAAAAAATTAACAATTTTGCAAAGTTGTATGCAAACCAGAGAAGGTCGAGTTTCTCCTATTCGTCATTTGACTCAACTTTTCTGAAGTTCGCTGGACATCCAAGAATTTCTTGGAACTTCGCTGATGTTTCCGATGTATTCTGAAACTTCCGTAGACTTCATTAAGCTTCACTGAATTTTCCATTATTTTCCTAAAATTGGCCGAGTTTCGAAGTTTTCCTGATATTTATGGACTTTTCTGCTCTTCAGTGCTCAGAACTGCTCCAAGTATTACGTTGCTTCCCAAAAGCTCTTTAAACTTCCCTGAATTTTTGGCAACTTCTGTTATGTTCCTGCAAATTTACTATAGTTAATAAAACTCCCCTGACAGTTGTGGAACATTTTGTGAAATCTATATGGAACTGCCCTGAAGCTATTGGAAACTACAATTAAAAATCTTTAAGCTTCCACGAAGTGCTGGGCGTTCTAGAAATTATTGGTCCTACCTCTCTCTCTTCAGGGGCCTCATAGCCTAGTCAGTAAAGGCACGGTATTACCAAGTTGGAGGCGGTGGGTTAGACTCTCAGTCTGGTCGAGGGAATCTTTCGGGTTGGAAATTTTCTCGACTTCCCTGGACATAGAGTATCATTGTGCTTGCCACACAATATACAAATTCATGCATTGGAATTGGCATCAAAAGCTCTCCATGAATAACTGTGGAAGTGCATTTAGCACACTGAGTTGAGAGCACGCAATAAGCTTGAAATTCGAATAAGAAGAAGAAGAACATCTCTCTTTCGAAACTTCCTTGAAGCTCTTGAACTTCCATATTGTTCTCAGAACTTCTTGAAGTTTTATATTATTTTTCTAAAGGACAACCCTGAAGTTCTCCAAATTTTCCTGAAGTTCTCTGAACTTTCCTTAACTTCCCATATTTTTCAGATGTTTATGGAAGTGTCCTGCAGTCTTAAAAAATCTACCCAAAAGCTCCAGTAACTTTCCTATAGAAAAAGTTTTCGGACATCCTTCTTATTTTTTTAAATATCTGTAATGTCTCTGAAATTTTCCTGAAGTTAAAGGACCGGCTTTGAAGTTTTCATTTTCCCCTTAAGTTTTCTTTAACTTTTCTGATATGCCCTGAAGTTCTCAAACCTTTCTCAAAGTTCTCTAATCTTTCCTAACCATCTTCAAGCTTACTTGATAATTTCTGCACTTCCTGAAGTTTTTGAAACTTCTGAAAAGATCTTTCAGTTTTCTTAAAGTTAGTGGAACTGCCCCTCTGTTCTTCATCAACAGTACCGGGCATCTCCGAAGATGTATAATGCGCTGTAACTTTTCAAAATGTATACCAAAACTTTCGTAATGTTAGTTGCTGGTTGGTTGGATGCTGCTCATGGTTTATCGGTATGGTTTTGGGCTTGATTGGAAGAGTTTTCATGAAGTTCCACAGCGTCATTTTTAAATTCCGTATTTCTTTCAAAATCAGCAGGAATTGAGTATTATTGATGGGGATTATTAAAAATTCTGCGGAGTATCCACGAGTTAGCACCATAATTGGTCTGGGCTTATCTCGCACCATTGTATCTCCTGTTTATGATCGATTCCTATTTTGATCACTGTTCGATTCCTAAATGGACTTTGCTAGTTGGATGTGTGGAAGTAATGATTACAATGATATAAATTAACTTAGTTAGACAAACTAACTAGTAAGTTTAGCCTCAAGTTGAGCTTGTATAGAAAGGAACTCTTCAGTTCATTAACGACTGAATGTCTCTAATATGAAGACAACATTTTCACATAATAATTGTTTGGAAAATAAATCAATTTCACCCAAACGAAACCGCTGGATTATATGCTCCTTACCGTAAAACGGCGAACATTCATTCAACCACACAATGAATTGAGCAGAAAACCAATTACCTGAAATAATTAAATTCATTGAGTAAAACTTTCTCCCTAAACCACAAACTCCCGGGCGCTTTTCACATCCTTCAACGGGCATCCGAAAACAAAAACTGAACTGAAAAAAATCCGGGGAAAAACTTTGAAGCGTATCGATGGGTGCCAACCGCGCGTGGAAAATTCAGATTCGCTCTATTGTTTTCCCCCCGGCCGGACGGAGAGAATGGCGATTATTTCAATTACCGAAGCTACTACGCCTTGCACGGGCTCACTCATATACCACAACGAATTTTCTATGGAGCATTCAATTTTCAACATGAGAATTTTGATTGCGAACCTTAAAACACATCCCAACAATTGCGGTAAACCGAAGACGTCTTCCAGTAAACCCATCCGAAGAAATTTAATTAGCCACAATCAAGCTGTTGTAAAATCGATTTTCTGTCCACTTTTCTTCCAAAGCCCATTCCCTGGTGCAAAAAACGGCGACGGACGTCCACCGAGCACCGCTGCATATCCGTAAGGATATTTGAAATTGATTTATGAAGAGTACACACCATATTTCCAATATTTAATCCCCTCCCGTTCATCCGCAGTCGTCGTTTGTTGAAGGGAAGAAAACTGCCCCCACGGAAAACTTTCCCGCCAAGACCAAGACGGACGGAAGGCAAATTTTCCGCCTCGCTCAAACCAACCACATTATTGTTTGTGGCCGGCCGTATCGTGCCAGCATCTTGGTCGGACGGACCTCTTGGATTCAGACTAACGGACGGGAAGCGGGAACCAGAATGGAAACCCTGGTCTCATTTTGGGGCGAACCGCTCAAACCCGGGATTAAATATTCATAAGACGTTGGTAAACACACAAGGACGGCTGGGTACTATACTCTACAGGCTTGGTAGCCATCCGCCGAAGGGCAGTGGGATTTCATTGGCCAAAATGAGCTGGAGGTTTTCCTCTCCTTCTGCTGAAGGTTATTTCCGGACAGGGTTTTTGGCGAAGAAAATTAGTACGCTTTGGGAAAATATTAAGACTTTAATAATTTATCGGAGCATTATCGATTTGCTGGGATCGAAGGCAGGTTGGATATGGCAATATTCAGATTGGTTGCGACTGGTGATTATTCAACGAGTCATCTCATGTGCGATAGTACTGCTGGTGAAGCACATGGAGTGAATTTCAACAGCTACATTTTGCAGAATAAGGGATGTATAACCATAGAGGTAACTCTAAGACCAGAAGGTCCCGAAGAAACGTGCACAACTTTTTGGCTCACCTCTGGTACTCTTTTCGGTCCCAAGCTAATCGATGCACCTCTCGAAGCATAGGAAAATCCACGAACCCCTCATTTTATCTGTCAAGTTTTCATAGCGAATGAAAACAAACATAGTGTAGTACTAGAATTTCGACTAGAATGCGGTACGTTAATCGATTTACTTGGGACCAATAGGCTAGTCAAGTAGTGAGCCAATTTAAAATCGATGGTTTCCACCGGTTGTAAGCTCCGGTAAAATTCCTGTCCTGGTATTGGAAGTCAGCTTTGACGTATGTTTCATCATCCATCACACAGCGACTGTATCTGGTCAACATTTCCGTGTAGAGTTTCCTTGCGCGGGTTTTGGCAATAGTTTTCTGGCGTTCATCACAGTTTGGGAAGTTTTGAACCTTGAATGCAGGTAATGCAGCTCTCGCCTTGACCTTCTGCACGTAAGTTTGCGAAACACCGACCTTTTTGGCAACATCACGTATTGATATATTGGGACCTTTCCCTCCGTCTTCCTACATGTTGCTCCCGGTTTGCGTGATGCACAATCATGCTTTCCTATAACGTTATCTAGAAAACTCTATATATTTTCCGCAACGCGGCGGTGTACCAAGCTTAATCATAGAGGAAAATGAGGAGCTGTCAAATTAGCACCAGAGCACCAGAGAAATTTGGCTTCACTGGAGTTGTTCGCAGATGACAGGCGTTGCAGTCCTGTGCATCGAGACAGACAATAACGCAACGTACAGGATGTAAACAATACACTTCAAAGAGAAACTATGCAAAGCTTAATTATTTTCCGTCTAGTAGGAATAAACATACAGCCAGTTGTAAGTGCTGCAATAATTTCGTGTTCACCCTTTAGAATGGGTTTTGATGAATTGGGGCAGTCCGGAAAAGAAAATTTAAGAATACTTCAGAAACGTATCGCGAATTGACCAGAATACCAGACAAATTTAGGGAAATTTAAAGATTTTTAGAAAGTTCGATTAATTTCAGGGCAGTACCAAGACCTGCTATTTGCATAAAAGTTCCATGTATATAAGAATTCTTCAGGAGTATGTGAATAGCGATAGTACAGAAGAATGTCTCAAAGCTTCAAGAAAGTTCCAAGAGTATATAGGGAATAACCACAAACCTCAGGTCAGTTCCATTAGCTGCAAGTAAATTGCCGGTACTGTAAATTTGTTCCAAGAACCTCGGAAAATTTTGAAAACGTCAACAAAGTTCTGAGAGCATCAGGAAGCTTGCGGAAATTATTAGTAATTAGAGATAAAAATATATATATTTGCTTAATATAACCTTGAAATTTCAGTGTAACATCCACTTGATATTGTGAGCTGAGGAAACATAGAGCTGCATCTTATTATATGTAAAATTATTATTATTTTCATTGCAGAATATCAACTTTAATATCTATATAAATTTATATTCATTATTTCATATTTAATGTTTTGATATATTTCATTTCTCCACTACATATATTTTCATTATATAAATAAATACTGGGTTGGGAGGGAGCATCAGGGTATCATTTGACCTGGGACTCGACGATGGAGTGGTATGACAACCGGAGTCTAGGAGGGAATAAACACTATCATTTTCTTTATCCTGCCGATTCGATTGTGGTGGTGTATATTCTACTCCAACAGTTTCAGTTAGATTGACGCGCCCTTCTTTACAAACCATCCTGTAGGAAGCTTAATAAGTATCGCGAATTGTGTTATTCGATTTGTTGGATCGTATCGTTGGAAGGAGATTCTTAAATTCCCGTGGATTTCGTGTAAGTGTATCTGCTTACGGGTCCACCCCTCCGTTTTTGGCCCTTCATACAGCGATATTGTGAATTCAGATCGGTATCTCATATTGATCTTGCTATTAAGTGAAGCTGCATACAAGACAAGATCTTTGAAGGGATGGTGGCTACCTTACATACATACACTATTCACTTGATTTGCTTCGTGCCACTCCATCACAGTTTTAGCATAATGGCATGATGCCAAATCGGTCCGGAACAAAGGGTTTTGATGAAGGGTAGCAACTGCTTCTGCAGCCACTCTTTCAGGTAAATCTCCTTGTTGATTGTGTCTGTAACAGTGATGCAAAATATCATGACACTCTCACGTGACACTCGTCTTCGCATCAACCGACTATCGCTTACAGATCATTTTGTCACGCAGTGAGAGTTAGTGCCATGGCTAACAACAATCACCAGTAATGGTCGCTGCTCACAAGCAAATCGTTACACTCGCTGCTAATAATGAAAAGCACAACGAAAACAGTGAAGACTTCTGGAGTACGATCATGAGAAAAAGCGAAACGACAGAAGAAAATGAAAACAATGCCTTCGCATTCTAAGTTCGTCTCGGCAGGCGCGAGTGTGTGAGTTACAAACAAAGCAGGCAACATTAAACGGAAGCTGTTGGGCTCACTCACCAACACACTCACATAAGCAAGCAAAGCAGCAACTGCTTCAAAACGAGCACAGATGAGTGCCGTGATTGTCAGGAATGACCAGTTCGGTGATGGATCACAACAGAAGACGGCATTCACCAGTTGCTTTTTACTTCTTTCGTCAACTTGATGGATGGTCATGGAGAGAGCTTCGACGAGCACATTGATAGGAATGTACAAAGTGTTACTACCATCAGCTGTTTGATGATGGTGATTGTGATAGGTCGCAACTCTGGTCTGTAATGACGAAAGTTTTACTTTTTCGGCTACACGTGCAAATTGCTTGCCAAACAAGGTATTTTTTTTTTTTGGGAAATTTCGATGCCTTCTTCTTCCTGAAATACTCAGCTGTAGCCTTTTTGGTTATAATAGAATAGAAAGTCAGCCCTGGAAGCTGCTTGAAATCCTCCAAGACATAACTTTCTTTGTCCATAACAACGTTCATTCGTTGCCATCTTGAACGATAAGCATGAAATGTAAACACCAATCATAGTCTTTTTCATCAATGACTCCAAGCTATACCTCAGCGAAATGTTTCACTCCTACGTGCAATATTTCAAAAGCTACACACGGATAGAAATCTCCTTATACCTTTTGGCAAATTTCCATTGCTGATTATTCATAAAATGTATAAGTCAACTAATAAGCAGACGCCTTGCAAAAAGTTAATAAAGATCATGTGCCAAATGAAATGTATAAGCGGTCACACATACCTTTTATGCATTCTAATAGGACCTATGTGGTTTGTCTTATGGAATGTATAAGGCTGATGCTTTGGCAAAAATGTATAAGTGAAACACATGAATTAAATAATTGATTTTCGTTTCGTGCAGTGATTTGAAGGTGTGCGGATTAATGTGGATACAAACCTTAATATTTGTTCTATATAGAATTCTACACGCTGAAGGCCTACGATGGAAAGCACTTGAGCGAAGAGCTATCCAGGTGAAGGAGGATGAAATCTTCCGCTGTTGCAGTGAACTCAATGCTATTGAATAGGATTTGTTGACTTTGTATTTTTCGACGAGGTTTCCCTGGACAGCTTATCTTCCGTGGTGAATTCGTAAGAAGACCAAGAGTTTCTTTTTTTTATGTATTTTGGGGCAAGAAGTATGTTGGACAGTTTCGAGACGGGCGGCACTTTTACCAACCGGTCCGCACTCGTGTTTATTTCAGTTACCATGGGGACGTAATTTGTGATTATCCACGGTCCCTTTCAAATTGTATCATTATTTATGTACGGCCTTAAATTTGAAATGACGTTTCACATTCATCTAATGATGGCCGATTTTCAATCGAATAATAGATTAATCGATTAACGAACCGAAAAGAAAATATTTGTAATCGGTTGCTGATATAAGCATTAACTTCTCCAGAGGATCATCACCCATCGTTTCAAACTCTCATAGCTGGAAAAATGACAGCACAGCGAACAAAAAATAATCGATTAGTTGTTAATCGAATAATTAAAAAAAATGGGACATCTCTGAGTTTGGTGTTATTGTTTTTGATAAAAAAGAGCGCAAAATTTTATCTCTACCAAGGGGGCAGCAAAACCACAAAATTACTTTGCATACGGGGGGTATTCACTGGATGAAAAGGACCGTGAAAAAGGACACTAAAATAGAAAGTTTTTCTTCCGACTGTTTCATCTTAGTATTCTTCTTTGCTTTTACCTGGAAAATGTTATTTGACTGCTGCAGGTCATTTGCTTTACAGAATTAGCGTGTGCGTCAGGCATGTCCAAACGCAACACTACACTGCGTACTGTTGTTTTTACACACCACCAAGTGCATTGAGTTGTACGCTCCGTACCAGTGCTGGATAGAAAACACCAAACGCAGCGAACTAGGCACCGGTACCGGTGCCCGTGCATAATTGTTTGCACCGGTGTATGGATCTTCGGCAAGCACCAAAGCCGAGTGTTTCTGACTTCGGCTAACACCGCAGCCGAGTGTTTTCGATTCCGGAAAACACGCTTGCTGCTCGCAGGAATTTTCTTTAGGACGACTTTTGAAATATTATTTTCTTACACAAGGTAGATCTTAAACGCGACTAGAGCTAATAGACGAGTGGTCAAAGCATTGGTCTCATAATGCCAATGTCCACAGTTCGATTCTGGTCTGTCACCTTTTAACTTTTTTGTCAACATTATTTTCATAAGGTAAATCTATGAAATCATTTCGATTTATTTTGGCTAAAAAGCATTACGCAATCTTATGAATCTTATGAGCTCAAACGATCATCTACCAGGATTATTAAAAATACGCAAATCACCCACTTCGCAAGAGCGTGTTTCTGTTGCCGTCCACCCACTGGTATTTCTTGGCTTTATATTAACTAATTGAGCTAGAAGAAGGTAGAATGCGATCCTTCTTGAGCGCATTGTTTTTATTTAGGGGAAAACAGTCCAAAATGCACCTCGCGCAAATCGCACGATGCGATTTTCCATAGCATTTTCGTTTTTAATTCATAAATTTGACAAGTCACAGTGCTAGTTTAGTACTTGAACTAGCATTTCGGCAAAATTAAGAGTGGAATAGCTATGAAAAATCAAATCGCGCGTTTGGCCCGGGGTGCATTTCGGGCTGTTCTACCCTACATAAATGGTGAATAGTTCTGTTCACCCAGCTATTTGGGTGTTTACATCTGTGCTGGTGTGCTGATGCTAGTGAACTAAAGCTGTACTTATAAATAGTCAGCATAATGTAAACAGGGCGTCAGCATCTATCAGCAAGAAATTTTAGGAGCCTCTGAAATTCGTGCTAGTTAGTTGAGTTGGTTGAGCTAGTGAACCAGCATATAATATATTATTTATTATCTAATAGTGAACCAGCATACAATATATTACATATTACCGGACAGGTAGTGAATCTCAGAATTACGAGTTCGTGGTGGACTGTTAAGGATCATTCTGAGGATTTTGTTTTGGATCCTCTGAAGCTTTAGGTGGTGGCACTTAGCACAACTCTCCCAGATTGGCATACCATACTCAATAGCCGGCAAAATGATCTGCTTGTAGACAGCAAGCTTGTAGGACTTTCTGTTTATCAGAGGATAGAGTGACCTGATCAAGAAGTTACAATTGGTGGAAATCTTGTCCACATGGGATCGGAATAGCAATTTGCTATCGAGAGTGAGACCAAGGTAGACTACTTCACTCGAACATTCAATGGGAGTGCTATCAAGATGGATCTTGACGTTAGAAGGCGGAACAAGCCGAGGTGAATTCGAGTGTAGAAACAGAATGGTTTGTGTTTTAGCTACATTTCAAATCTTCCAGCTCTTGAAATAGTCGGACAGAACATCCAGGCCTGATTGTAGTTTACTCGCCAGAGCACGGATCACTCGACCCTTATAGATGATGGAGGTGTCGTCTGCGAACATTGACAGGATACCACCACCCGGCAGGGGAGGAACGTCTGACGTGAAAATGTTGAATGGGATAGGCCCAAGCAGGCGACCCTGAGGGACCCCTGAATCAGCGTTGAACGTATCAGAGGGGACATTGTTCAAGTAGACCTGGAATGATCTGCCCAACAAACAGTTTTTGATATTCTTCACTAGGTAGATCAGAAAGTTGTATCGATGCAGCTTGTACACTAGGCCATCATGCCAGACATTGTCGAACGCCTTCTCGACGTCCAATAATGCCATTTGAAACGGACTTGTTCCGCTTGATGAGGTTAGTAACCCTTGCGAGTTGGTGGATGGTAGAGTGGCCTTTCCTAAACCCGAATTGCTCTTTGAGAAAGATGTTATTATCATTTGAAAACACCAGCAGGCGGCTGAGTATCAACTTTTCAAATAGCTTCGAGATGGAGGACAAGAGGCTGATGGGGCGATAGCTTTTGGCACTGACTGGTTGGATCTTTTCCTGGCTTGTGTATTGGAATCACTTTGACTAGCTTCCAGCATGCAGGGAAGTAGCCAAGCTCCAAACATTTGTTGAAGATAATGGTAAGATGGTTGAAAAAGTCAATACTCAAGTTTTTCAAATCGAGGTTGACTACACCGTCCATACCCGCGGCTTTCATGATTTTAGTGCTTCTAATAGCTGCTATCACCTCATCAGCCGATATTCTACTATCATCATGCACTTCTACGGGTATGTCAGTGACTCTTGACATTGTCTGCAGTACGGCAGGCCCATGGGGGCTCACCATGGTTTGGCCAAGATTATGTGAAATCACAAAATGTTGGCCAAAAGCATTGGCCTTTTCAACTGGGGTTGTCAGTAGGGAAACGGGAACATGGTTCATGGACTGTAAAATGTCAACTTCATTATAATTACCAATGTTTTAAATGGAGTGAGGAAGTGAAATGAAAACCCACTGGCAGAAGGTATCTGTCCAGCAGATGGAATGAACACACTTTCAGTCGAGTTTTCAGCTCAACAAATCAACACCACCTTCGACTTCCATCGGAGCGGCGGGAACAAGAACACCGGATGTGTTCGGGGATTCTTTTTCTTCGAGGACGGCCAGTATGATGATATGTACCAGCCACTGCCATTGTGCCGGAACACCATTCTGATGATACGGCTCAGCTCACTCACTAATAATCGAGACACTATTCTCGACGGATCCGAGCACTCTATAAGGATAAAATCAACAACAACTGAAAATGACAGCTGCAGCATTGCATGTGATCCAAGTTCACAATTTCAGGAACGAAAATCACACTTATGGGTTCATGGATCACGAAATCATGATTTTATTTTGTGTTTTCTGTAGCGTTATGAAATCGATTGTCGCGCTGAACTGGCGTGACTTAAGTTCATGGATTTGGGATTTATTTCATGAAAATGTTATTTACTCGATCACGTTTACGGGAACTAAGTCATGAATTCAAACGAACTAGCAGTTCATGCTTTCGTGATTTGTTGTTCACGAATACCGGAACGGTTTTTTTTTCGTGTGGTTATTTTATACGATAGATGAGGAGCTGAAGGTATACGAGTTGATAGTTCCGTTAGAGTACAGTGTGAAACTTGTATATAGAGTAGAAAGCGAGCAAGGACAACTTTGAGGAAGGTACGAATCGGGTTGATCATCTCTCTTTACCAAACTCCCTAGTTGGAGAGGGTTGGTAACAGTCTTGTTTCTTGCTGCAGATGTTGCGTTGTCAGTAAGATTAAGTTTTCACAGAGCTTGATATTTTCTTCGATCTTCGTTTGAGGCAACGAGACGTCTATCAAAAGTCGACTACTGAGGCTACTTTAATTATAGCTTCCACTGTTATTGAACAAGGATCATTTTCATCAACAGTTCGTTTCGTTCTGACAGCTATTTTCCGTATTCTTGGCGATTTGAAGAAAAAAAAAATGAATATGGCCGTTTCTGATTTGACAAGTATTTAAGTATTTTCCGCAAAACAAAATGAGTCTCCGTAGAGTTCGGCAATTAATTTTCAGACTTCGGTAATGATAAGCTTTGCCGAAATTTTACTAGAAAAAAACTCAAAATTTCGGCGAATCGTGTATTTTTAATGAAATTTCGGAATATTTCATGTTTACGGTACGACTACGGCAATACATTTCACCGAGGATAGATTATGGTTTTAAATGTGTACCTGTGCTTACCGCTGGAGTGACTGACTGAAGCCATCATCACTTTCTCGCCCATCTAAAAACTCCACTCAGCTACAATGCTTCTCCCAAAGTATAGAAGATTCTTCACTACAATTCTCTCTGCTAGAAAAGGTGTTCTGGAGCTTACTTCTATGTTCGACCCAGCTCGAAAATGGATTACAACATATATGTACAACAGTCTGCATTATATACAACAGACGGGACTTGAGTTGTTAGACAGTTCAAGTTCTTCAAATGAGTCTTTATAAAATATTCAAAAAGACTTAATTGACATCTTTGATATCCTGAAGATCTTTAAAGCAATTTCTGATCAACCTAGTATCGTGAAACAATTATCTGAGCGATGTAACTTGGATTGTTGGGCAGTTCAAATCCTTAAGACTGATTCCTTTTGAAAGACTTTCTTAAGATATTTTTTTCCTTTTATTTGTTTTTCATCCATCTTGTTTTCCGTACTGAGTTCCAATGCTACCGACGCCAGGAAGGCAGCTTCCACACCTGGACCCTATCTATTGACCCATCAACTCATAGACAGGGAATCAAGGCGTGATCAGAGAATTGTTGCCTCAGAAAATCCCGGTGGTGCCGAATGGGAATGAACCCAGACCTTTTGGAGTGAGAGGCAATCACGCTTACCACTACACCACCGGCGCCGCTGGTTTTGAGGTCTTTGATGTCCTTTTTTTTCTTTGGTTTGTTTTTTCCGTCGATCTTGTTTTCCGTGCTGAGCACCAATGCTACCGACGTGCCAGGGAGGCAGCTCCCACACCTGGACCCTACTTATCGACCCATCAACTCATGAACCGGGGACCAACGGCTTTACTTCCCATCCGAATGAAGGCGTGATCAGAGATGTTATGCCTCAGAACATCCCGGCGGCACCGACTGGGATTGAACCCAGGCCTGCTGGGGTGAGAGGTAATCACGCTTACCACTACACCACCGGCGCCGTTATCTTTGATGTCCTGAAGGTAAATGGAAAAGTTCTAAGCTGCCTGATATTATAAAGAAAAATATCTAAGAAACGTGACTTGAATTGTTGGACAGCTCAAGACCTTCAGAATAATTCATGCTCATCCTGAAGTATTGAGAAAATATCCAGTGGACTTAGATCATTGATATCCTGAAGATCTGTAGAATAGTTTCTGAGCTACCTGGTATCATTATTATTATTATTATTTAGCTTTATTTAGGAGGCTTTCAGCCTTAGGCTGGTTCGCCTCCATACCTGGTATCATGAGAAACTATCTGAGCAACGCAAATAAATCTTCAGAATAACACCTGGTCATTCTGTAGTCTTGAAAAATATTCAGAGGTCTTCCTCGAGATCTTTTATGTCATGAAGATATGCAGAATAAATATTTTTTCAGCAACCTGGTATCATAAAAACAATATCTAAGGAACATAACTTGAATTGTTGGACAGGTCAAGATTTTCAGAATTACAACCGGTCATCCTGAAGTGTTGAGAAAATATTCAGAAGACTACCTTGCTATCTTTGATAGCCTGAAGGTCTGGAGAATAAATTCTGAGCAAACTGATTTCATGAAAAAGAAAAATCTGAGAGACGTAACCTGAATTGTTGAACAGTTCAAGATCTTCATAGTAATATGAAAAATAATATTGTTATCGATGCTTGGTTGTTGCACCACAGCATCCGTCCACCACCCAATGCTCATGTTGCCTTTCGGTGTGTCCTTGTTGATGGCGAAGAAGCGTGTCTTGACCTATAGGTACCGTTTATGTTGCTGTCGTTCGAATCGTATCAACAAGGTCGGTGGTGGCTGCGGAGGCAGTACTCTCTTCGCAGGGGCTTAGGATGCACTAGAAAAATTCCATCGGGAAGATCAGGAATACAGCTCTGTATCTTCGTCTCCGGGGACTGGAAATAGTTAATCGGACACCTCTTCGTGGGATGTCAAGTTCCTTCTCGAATTTGTAATAACTCCTCGGCCGTCCAGCGGATTTTCCATAAGCTGCAAACAAAACTCAATGCAAACAGGTGCAAAGGGTTTTCCGTTGTACGATTAAAAGATCATCACTTACATGAACTACTGAAATCTCCGTCAGAAATGTCAAGGGAGAATCTATCAGGAATCAGGGCTCCACAAAGTCACTTGCAATCGAAAATCGTCAAGCGACGATGAAGCTGTCAACCATCACTTTCAATTGAAAGTCATTCGGTCTTCTCTTCGAGCAGATCCCCGTCAACATCAACAGAACCACTTTCGATCAGTTTTCATGCTGTTTGTTTTGGCTTGACTCGTGTTCATTTCTTCTTTCAATGTCAAATGATCTTACTTTTGTATTGAACGAAGCTGTTCGACTTTTGTTGATTGTTCACTCGGTTCATTTAAGTGTATGCTCATATATCTGTGCACGTGGATGTCAAATTTATCATTGTCGGGTGGTTTTTTACTCATCAATATGGGTATTTTTTTTAAATCGGGGTGACGTCTAGAGATCGAAAATTGGCATGCGACGCCATTTTTAAATCCAAGATGGTGGCTTCCAGTTTAAGAAAAAGTGGGAAATGCTGTCAAATACTTATCAACAAAGGTATTTTTGGAATCGGGATGATGTCTAGAGGATGAAAATCGATATCCGACGCCATTTTGAAATCGAAGATGGCGGCTTCCGATTTACAAAAAAGTGGAAATTCAGTAAAATATACATAAATATTGGTATTTTTGTAACCGGTATGAAGTCTACCGATCGACAATTGGTATGCGACGCCATTTTTAAATCCAAGATGGTGGCTTCCGAATTCAGATTAAGTGGGAAATACTGTCAAGTACTCATCAACAAAGGTATTTTAGGAATGGGAATGGCGTCTAGAGGCCAGAAATCGATATCCGACGCCATTTTGAAATCCATGATTGTGGCTTCCGGTTTTAAAAAAAGTTGTAAATTCTATAAAATACCCATATAAACTGATTTTTTTTAGAATCAGGGTAGCGTCTAGAAGCCGAAAAAGTCGAAGAAGTAGGAGACGAACCAGCTCAGGGCTGAAAGACCCCTTAATAAAGATATAAAAAATAGAAGCCGAAAAACAATATCCGACGCCATTTTGTAATCCTTCCGATTTGCGGAAAAGTGTCAAATACCCTAAAATATGGTTATTTTCAGAATGGGGATGAGACGTAGATGCCGAAAATTGATGTCACGCCGTCTTTAAATCCAAGATGGCGGCTTTGGTTCAGAACTGTGGAATACTGTCAAATACCGATCAATGTGGTTTTTTTTTAACTCGGGCTGATATCTAGAAGCCATAAAATCGGTGTCCGACGCCATCTTGAAGTTAAAGATGAAGGCTTCCGATTTCAGAAGAAGTGTAAAATAGCCTGCAAATGGCATCGAATATCGATTTTCAGCATCTACGCGTCGTCCTCGCTCTGAAAATACCCAGATCTTAAGGTATTTGATACTTTTTGTGAAACCCGATGGCCGCCATATTGGATTCCAAAATGGCATCTGCTATCGATTTTCGGCATCCACACGTTGTCTCATTTCCGAAAATACTCATATCTACAATATGGTATTTGACGCTTTCTGAATCCTGATTTCCGCCATATTGGATTCCGACATAGCGTCATATATTGATTTTTAGCATCTACGCGTTGTTCCCGTTCCGAAAACCCCCATGTCTTAGGGTATTTGACACTTCATAAAACCACTGGCTACTATCATGAATTCCAAAATGGCGTCGGGTATCGATTTTCATCATCTACGTGGCATCCTCGTTCTGAAAATACCCTATTGTAGGGTATTTGACACTTTTTCTGAAACCCGATGGCCGCCAATTTTGGATTCCAAAATAACGTCGAATATCGATTTTCGGCACCTTCGCGTCTTCCCCGTTCTGAAAATACCCATATTGTAGGACTTTCCCTGACCACGATGGCTGCCATCTTGGACTTATTACTACATACAATCCGGATGCCATCCCTATCGGAAACCCATATTGTGCGAATACTATCCGGATCCTATATTTTGATGCCTGCGACGTCAGGTCGTGACAAGTCGAATGAGCCCCGAAGCAGTTTTCGAGTCATTCATTGCGTCACTTGAAATGAGTCTTTGCTTCAAATGAAATGAACTGAAGCACTTGACGAACGAAACAAGTGATAGTCCAGTCATGTTTGAAAAGAGGAATGTTCATCGTGACTCGATAACAAGAAACATGATAACTTACACGAAATGAAACGATTCTGCGGAGAGTTCATTTTCTTTTCTTTGGTTCGAAAATGCAGAACCTTGACCAGGAACATAGAACATTGATTCTCCGTTGAAAACGTTTCAAATCCTCACTTGCAAACAATGCGAAGATTGCAAAACAAACACAAAAGTCAGTGCAAACATTCCATAAGGGTGAAACTGCTTTTGTGAACGACGACTCAACTGCCGATTTATCGAAAATAAAAACTCACTCCTGCAAACATTCCTCTTCCTGTCTTAAATTGGCATGTGTGAGCTCTTATTTGGGAGAAATCGATGGCTAAAGCCATTTTTTACCAAAACAATTTCGCCCTTTTGAAATGTTCGTACTTAAATTAGATTTTGTGTCTTATGCAAGTGAGTGCGTGAGAGCGGTGTACTTTTCGGGAATTTGGGAAAATCCGAGTGGCATACCGGCTGCGCTTTCGTAGCTGGTTACTCATGACACATCTGATTTTGAACAGAAGACAAAGAAAAGAGCAAATGGAGCTTTTGAGAACTGTAGAAAATGAGACCATTGATAATCCATTCCAGGCGCTCTGCATAAACAGTCGAAACCCTATTACTGAATGCCTGGCTTGCCCATTCCTGCCAATTTCATCCAGCATCCATTATCGCTACGACCAAATCCTCATTATGGCGTTGGCAAAGCTTCTGCAGCTTCATCATTCTGGACCGAACAAAGTGTCTGGTTCATTTCGAGAACATTCAACTAGAAACCGACTAACTAATGCAACGCAGCAGTGGCCAGGACGAGAATCCATTAAACAAGCCCTAAAATGCTGGGGTGCGTACAGTCGTACAAGAAGACACACACCACAAGGTCAGTACGGAAGGGCTTCCCGTTGAAAACGGAAACCAAGCACCATCTCGTCCCTATGGAAGCATCAGCCAAAGCCAATTTAATCTTGACCGCAACCATTTTCTTGCATTTACAACGTCTCCGGTGAAAACCCAAGAAGGAAGACAGCAAGGTCGGTCGGTCGGTTGAACGGTTGTCCGCCATCCGAGCACGCTTTCAGTGTCGATAATTATTCTTGCTCGGATTTACGCTGAATTTAAAATTAGATTTATGACCTTTCGGTGGACCCTGATGCTGTTATGTCGTTTGGTGAAAAAAAAAGGATTCGTAACGGCGATGATGGTTGTGGTTCTGAGATTTTTCCCTGAAAAGGATATTTGACCTGAATTTTAATATTTCTACTCAGAAACCTACCGATGAAATATGACCCGGTGGAATTTATTACCAGTTCATATTTTTATTCCTCGAAGCCATTAACGAATCCTTCTTTCACGCGGGAGGGAACTAACGCAATTTGGTCGAATTGTAGCAAGTTTTTCGACACTTGTACTTCCATTCCTTGGCGTTGCGGTCGTTGTCGTCTTTGGCGTTGGCGTTGGCGTTGTTGGAAGAGTAGAAATCTGCATAAAACTCGCATAAAAATGATGATTCTTAATGGTGCTTTTATTTCACTCTACCACTCTACCAACCGACCGACCGACCGACCCGATACCGTTGCGGATTGGCGCAGATGAAGATACAGTGTGTGGGGTTACCTAGAAGAATTTATACTCTGTCGAAGATTATGGAATAAAAATGTTGCTCGTTGGAGGAAAATATGTTCGAGGTTAAGATTTTAACTCACTGCTCATGCAGGGAAGATGAAGAGTGAGACCGGGAGACGTTACGAGTGGAGTATGATTTATGATCTGCCTGCGAGAGGTGTTTGGCTGCAAAATGTGCTGATAACGTTAATGCGTTCGCCTGTTCTATTGGGAGGAGGTCAATGAAAAAGTCGTCAGTGATGAATTTGTTACGCTAAACAGTCAACAAATTTGCAGCACCTGTTATTGATGATCCAGTTAGCATAGTTAGTTTTCTTTTTACTATCGAGGCATTATTCTACTAATATGAGACGATTTTGAACTGAAATTAAAGAATAATTAATTCGAAATGGAACATCGGACGATCATTGCCGCTTTGGTATATAGGCAGGATAGGTTTTCTTTATTAAGGAGGCTTTCAGCCTGGGCTGGTTCGCCTCCAGTATATCTCAGGGAAGATTTGTATAATCTCTATTTGTTTACCAAGAACTTCCCCGAAGTTTCAAAGATTTCAGCTGACGAACTGTTGGCCTATAAGAAATCTGATGAAAACATGAAACCCCATGTTTAGATTTCATCTTTAATCTAGAGTTTAAACATTGGAGTTCTAGATTATATGATTACCTTAGGCTTGGCCACGGTTCTGCATTTTCGAACCAAAGAAAAGAAAATGAACTCTTCGCAGAATCGCTTCATTTCGAGCAATATCATTTTCGTGTAAGTCATCGTGTTTCTTGTTATCGAGTGACGATGAACATTCCTCATATCAAGCATGACTGGACTATCACTTGTTTTGTTCGTCAAGTGCTTCAGTTCATTTTATTTGAAGCAAAGACTCATTTCAATTGACGCAATGAATGACTCGAAAACTGCTTCCTTCGTTTTTATCCACTTTCACTTCAATTCGGGGCTCATTCGACTTGTCACGACCTAACGTCGCTTCAAAATATAGGATCCGGATAGTATTCGCACAATATGGGTTTCCGATAGGGATGGCATCCGGATTGTATGTAGTAATAATATATTATTTTATATAAAACAAAAATTGAATTAACGAAGCCTTTCTGGAGTCCAAGATAGCAGCCATCGTGGTCAGGGAAAGTCCTACAATATGGGTATTTTCGGAACGGGGACGACGCGAAGGTGCCGAAAATCGATATTCGACGTTATTTTGGAATCCAAAATTGGCGGCCATCGAGTTTCAGAAAAAGTGTCAAATACCCTACAATAGAAAATCGATACCCGACGCCATGTTGGAATTCATGATAGTAGCCATTGGTTTTATGAAGTGTCAAATACCCTAAGACATGAGGGTTTTCGGAACGGGAACAACGCGTAGATTCCAAAAATCAATATATGACGCTATGTCGGAATCCAATATGGCGGAAATCAGGATTCAGAAAGTGTCAACTATCCTACAATATGGGTATTTTTGGAACGGGGACAACGCGTAGATGCCGGAAATCGATATCCGACGCTATGTTGGAATCCAATATGGCGGCCATCAGGGAAAGTGTCAAATACCCTCAATATGGGTATTTTCGGAAATGAGACAACGTGTGGATGTCGAAAATCGATATCAGATGCCATTTTGGAATCCAATATGGCGGCCATCGGGTTTCACAAAAAGTATCAAATACCTTAAGATCTGGGTATTTTCGGAACGAGGATGACGCGTAGATGCTGAAAATCGATATTCGATGCCATTTGCAGGCTATTTGACACTTCTTCTGAAATCGGAAGCCTCCATCTTTAATTTCAAGATGGCGTCGGACATCGATTCCTGGCTTCTAGATGTCAGCCCGATTTCAAAAACCCCCATTGATCGGTATTTGACAGTATTTCACAATTCTGAACCAAAGCCGCCATCTTGGATTTAAAGACAGCGTGACATCAATTTTCGGCATCTACGTCTCATCCCCATTCTGAAAATAACCATATTTTAGGATATTTGACACTTTTCCGCAAATCGGAAGCCGCCGTCTTGGATTACAAAATGGCGTCGGATATCGATTTACGGCTTTTTTTTTAGACGCTGCCCTGATTAAAAAAAAAAACAGTTTGTATGGGTATGGGTATGATAGAATTTACAACTGTTTCTTAAACCGGAAGCCAATATCATGGATTTCAAAATGGCGTCGGATATGGATTTCCAATCTCCAGACATCACCCCGATTCCAAAAATACCCATATTGATGGAACGGCATCAGCATTTCCCATTTTTTTCTGAAATAGGAAGCCGCCATATTAGATTTCAAAATGGCGTCGGATATCGATTTCCTGTCTTTAGACATTATCCCGATTCCAAAAATACCTTTATTGATAAATATTTGATAGCATTTCACACTTTTTCTTAAACTGGAAGCCACCATCTTGGATTTATAAATGGCGTCGCATACCAATTTTTGATCTCTAGACGTCACCCCGATTGAAAAAATACCCATATTGCTGGGTAAAAAAATCAACCGACAATGATTAATTTGACATCCACGTGCACAGATCTACGCGCATACGCTTAAATGAACCGAGTGAACAATCAGCAAAAGTCATAAAAACTGCGCGAATTTGGATCGAACAGCTTCGCTTCAATGCAAAAGTAAGATCATTTGACATTGAAAGAAGAAATGAACACAAGTCAAGCCAAAACAAACAGCATGAAAACTGATCGAAAGTGGTAATGTTGATGTTGACGGGGATCTGCTCGAAGAGAAGACAGAATGACATTCAATCGAAAGTGATGGTTAAGAGCTTCATCGTCGCTTGACGATTTTCGATTGAAACTTAGCTTAAGTCATACCCATCTGGAAACCTGCAAAGGATCCTTCCTCTTCTACCAGCTACAGATCTATCAGCCTTCTCTCAAAGCTATCTAAGCTCCTTGAAAAAGCGATTTACCGGCGTATTCTAACATCTGCCGACGAAAATAGCATCTTACTCGAGGAACAGTTTTTCGACAAGGTCGGTCAACTACTCACCAACTGACTCGAGTAAGCAATATTCTCAGGCGGAACAAGTCTTTATCTAAGGCATCTGGCACTATTAGACGTTGAAAATCGTTTGATAATGTCTGGCATGATGGCCTTGTGTACAAATTTCATCGATACAGTCTTCCAATCTTCCTCGTGAAGGTCATCCAAAACCTCTCAGACAGGTAATTCCAAGTCTGTCTCAATGGCATCACTTCTGATGCTTTCAACATTGGCGCGGGCGTTCCGTAAGGATGTATACCCATCCTCTTTAACTTGTCTACCTCCGACATTCCGACTCTTCCAGATGTTGTATCTGTTTGCATCGGAGGTCTCACTGAAAAACTTCAGAGAGGCTTGCGTGTACTGTCAGAGTTTTTGAACAACTGGAAGATCCGTACCCAGATCATCATATTTCCACATTCCCAATCACCAAGACTTGTTCCGTCTGAGAACAATAAGATACGCTAAAACGGCTATGTGTTGGAATGGTTTAAAGAGGTTATGTACCTCGGACTAACACTAGACAGCTTCTAGCTTCTTTTCAGGGAGCACAAAACCAGCACCAAGCGCAACATCTTGATAAGATCACTGTATCCGCTTATCAACAGGAAGTTCACCTTATCCCTGAAAAAAAAAAGTTTGCTGTCTATAGACAACTAACAACAACTAACCCTACCTGTTATTGAGTATGGCATGCCCATCTGGGAGTGTTATTCCAAATGCCATCACTTTAAACTGCAAAGATCCATAATAAGATCCTGAGGATGATCCTTAACAGTCCGCCGCGGACTCGAAATTCTGAGATCCACCTCCTTGCCGGAATTCAGGCATAAAAAAAACGGAGAGTATTCATCCTGGGAAGGTCAATAGACACCTGTCTTTTTAAAATTCAAATCAACAGATCATCCGTGATCCAGCACGTTAGGTTAAGTTAAAGTCTGGAACGCGCAAAAATTGGTCAACTTCAAATTGGTGTCTTTGGAAGTTGGATGTATATACAATGGTTGCTATGATGAGTTTTCACCGTTTGCTCTCCATTTTTCAAAATGACGTGCAAGCAAGAGGAGCAGTGTGTCAAAATTTTGCTCGCGCAGCAAGAGAATCCAACGTTCTCACCCGCCAAGTTGGAAAATTTGCTGAATATGGCCAAATCGACCGAGACAAGCGTTTTAAAAGTGTTCGGGGAGCGTTTGTCGACCACCAGGAAGCCTGGAAGCGGCGGTAATCGTAATCTCCGTGGCAGCGACGACGAAGAAGGTGGCGGTGAAATATAATCGGAATCCTAACCTCTCCATCCGGGACGTCGCTGGCAAGCTAAATGTATCCCATACTACTGTGCAGCGGGCCAAGAAACGAGCCGGCAAACGAGCAGCAGTCGATGACACCACTGTGCAAAATGTAATGGAAGGTATTAAGCGGAAGGCACGGCAGTTTGGATTTGGCAAACCAAAAGAATAAACGAACATTTTTTCCTTTCAATATATGAATTGAACTACCAAAAGAAAAATAAGAAGATTTTTGTGATATGAATTTGTATTGAAAGAAATGATTTTTTTTTTTGTCGACCAATTTTTGCGCGTTCCAGTCTTTATACTCTTAGTTAGGAAGGTTGTCACATTTTTCAAATAAAACACAACCCCTAATGGGTATTCTGTAAACAAATTCAACTAGTTGAAAATCGCAGATAGGGGAAATGGCTCTAATGTTCGCGTATGAATCTAAGATTGGGAACTTGTTTAGAAAAGTATTACAACTCTTTTAATAAGTAGAAGAAAAGTTTGAATGTTGTGTTCGTTTTGAATGTACACTCATTGTAGATGATGTATTTGTAGATGATGTATTTCTGATATACGTAGAATTCCGCACAACTTGGACCTGCAAGAGATTAAAAAAAAGGTCAAATATCAACGTGTTGTTAATAATACTCACTTATTCACCTTTATGCCCAAGCAACATTTTTTGTTTTATTTAAGTTTTAAAGCAGTTGATATAACCAAATTATAAAACCTACACTGACGACCACATTGCTTTAACAACCTCATGTAAACCGCTATACAGCCATGTCATGGTCAATTGGCCCAGTTTCAATGCAATCATTAAACCTTACGAGCATAGGTTTTATGTCAGTTTTATGACACTCTACACGTGGTTGTTAAAAATTAAAGCATAAAACCTCCTTCTGGCCTGAAAGTTCAGTGCGCCATATGAATATTAAAATAAGGGCATACAATTTTTAATTTGTCTACATTAGCACCACAAATTAAAGGATCATTAAAAGATTATCTATTTAGTACAAAACTGTTATTACTGTTGAACAATAACCAGTCACATATTATTTCAGTAAACACAGATGTATGGAGGTGTTTTATCGTCTATCAATTAAAGCGTAATTATTCATACTGTGTGAAATTTTCTCATGCGACGACATTTTTTTTCGTTATAACTTGCTGCTCCTTAAAAATGCCTCAATATAACATATTCTCCTAGATTTGAATTCTAAACATAACCTAAACATAACCCTAATGGCAAAATAAAAGCATTTCCTTGTCCAACTTGAGAGCGCTAAGTTATATGTTATCTCTATAGCAAACTTGCTGGTTTTATTAGGAACAACGAATCAAAACAAAAACCTTGGCAACCTGTCAAAAAGTTAACATTCCAAGCGATCCTCCTATTTTCTCTTGTAATCTTGTAATAAAGATGTAAGAAATGCTCATTGGCTCGACTTAAAGCTCTTACAATACAAGGTTTAAAGCCGTGATGTCAATACTGGCCATCACCATCCGAATTTAGTGAAACTGACAGCGTAGTTTTAAGAAGGGTTCGTGGATCTTTCATAAGCCGCTTGTTCAATATTTAATATTGAGTATATATTTTAAGAGCTCCTTCACCTTTTAGAGATGAACTAGCCTAAGGTTAAAATTCTCTTTAATAAAGCTTGAAAAAAAAAGCACTGTGCCTTATGTTAAATGAGGAAGCACATAACTGTAGATGTAAATGTAAACCCGATCCGAATGATTCATTCCTGTGTGCTAGATCGAAAGTGCGAACAAATGTCAAAAAACTGACTGCGTCACACAAGTTCTAATTTCAACAAGTCCCCGGCAAGGTGACGGATAACCTTAGTTTCACGTACCCACTTGCAAATAGTAGATGTCGCCACACAACATAAACAAAGGGATTGTCCTTCACCGCCGCAATGACATTTTTCTATTGGCAAATCAAAGTTGGTACTCGTGGAGAATAGAAGAACTATGAGAGTGATGATGGTTTCAATATTTTACACGGTGAGGTATACGAGTGCAATCTTGAAATGCTTTTATTTTACAAATGGAGCATTTTATTTAAATCTGGTTGATGCTATGTTAGTAGAAAACTTAAAGACTACTCAATAGACAAATAATACAGAAACATTAATTTCTTTTCAGATTTTTAGGTGTACACATAGATTTCAGCTTTTCTACAACTGTATCAGCAACCAGATTTAAATAAAATGCTCCATTTGCAAAATAAAAGCATTTTAAGATTGCACTCGTATACTTCCCCGTGGAAAATTTTGAAACCATCATCACTTTTATAGTTCTTCTATTCTCCACGAGTGCCAACTTTGATTTGCCAATTGGCAAATCAAAGTTGGCACTCGTGGAGAATAGATGAACTATGAGTGTGATGATGGTTTCCAAATTTTCCACGGGGAGGTATACGAGTGCAATCTGAAAATGCTTTCATTTTGCAAATGGAGCAGTTTATTTAAATCTGGTTGCTGCTACAGTTGTAGAAAAGCTGAAATCTATGTATACACCTAAAAATCTGAACAGAAATTATTTTTTCTATATTATATATCTATTGAGTAGTCCTTAAGTTTTCTACTAACGTAGCATTAACCAGATTTAAATAAAATGCTCCATTTGCAAAATAAAGGGCATTTTAAGATTGAACTCGTATACCTCACCGTGTAAAATTTTGAAAACATCATCACTTTCATAGTTCATCTAATTGGCAAATCAAAGTTGGCACTCGTGGAGAATCTTAAAAAGCTTTTATTTTGCAAATGAAGCATGAAAGAAATGAAGCATGCGGGATGACAAACAACAGGCAAGAATGCTATATGATAAGAGCGAATTTTTTATGTTCGTGTTGAAATGAAATAATCCAAACAAATTGAAACCGATTGATGGAGGTTCATTTTCTTAAATAATCAAATGACAATAAAAATACTTTGCTGTCTTCTATTTTATTTTGCTCTTGAATATAATCAGCTAGAGGCTGGAAGAATATGCCAAAAACTTTGGAATCATGAAGAATGCTATCCGCGAAAAACTTACAAATCTATCTTCTATCTATCTATATATATATAAATGAATTTCTGTCTGTCTGTCTGTCTGTCTGTCTGTCTGTCTGTCTGTCTGTCTGTCTGTCTGACCCTTATAGACTCGGAAACTACTGAACCGATTGGCGTGAAAATTTGTATACAGGGATTTTTGGGGCCGTGGAAGGTTCTTATGATGGTTCGAAACCCCTCCCCCTTCTGTAAGGGGGGGGGGGGGCTCCCATACAAATGAAACAGAAATTTCTGCATAACTCGAGAACTAATCAAGCAAATGGAACCAAATTAGGCATGTAGGGGCGAGTGTTCGGGTATATGGAGATAATCATAGGGGGTAGCCCCTTAGATAATAGGGGGGGGGGGCTACGTACAATATAGCATGCTTTTTTTGAAATCGGCGCATAAACTCAAGCTAATATTGAATCCCGAGCCAGACCGGGCACACTCAGCTAGTTGATTATATTTCGCAGTGAGTAGCAGTTTTGCTGGGTGATGAGGAACATTTTGCAGATCCATTTAAAATTGAAGAAATACATGAACTAAATCAAATAAGGCTCTCACAAAAAATTATTCATAATGAGCTTCTAAACCGAATAAATTGAAGTGATAATCTTTTGTTACACCCATCCGTATCAAAGTTCTATGCAAAGTTATCCTCAACCGGATACAGGAGAAGATCGACGCGACTCTCCGACGGCAGCAGGCGGGATTCCGTGCTGGAAGATCCTGTGTGGACCATATTGTCTCGCTCCGCATAATCTTGGAGCAGGTCAACGAATTCCCTTTACTTGGTTTTCATTGACTACGAAAAAGCTTTCGACCGACTCAACCACGAAAACCTGTGGGGCGCCCTAAGGCGCAAGGGAGTTCCGGATAAAATCGTCAACCTCATCGAAGCTCAGTATGAGGCTTTCACGTGCAGGGTGCTGCACAACGGAGCCCTATCTGACCCTATTCGGGTAGTCGCTGGAGTGAGGCAAGGATGTATTCTATCACCGCTACTGTTCCTCATCGTAATCGACGAGATAATGGTTGGTGCGATCGACCGTGTGCCGAACCGTGGGTTGCTCTGGCAGCCTATTACAATGGAGCATCTAAACGACCTAGATTTGGCGGATGACGTTGCTTTAGTATCACAACGGCGTTCTGACATGCAGAGTAAGCTCGACGATCTCGCCGAACGCTCCTCAGCGGCAGGTCTCAACATCAACGTCAGCAAGACTAAATCGTTGGATATCAACACGGGAAATCCATCCAATTTTACGGTAGCTGGTCAGGAAGTGGAGAAGGTTGAAAGTTTCCAATATCTTGGCAGCCAGATAGCGTCGGACGGCGGAACCAAGAGTGACATAGGTGCACGGATCAAGAAGGCAAGGGCTGCTTTTGCGAGTTTACGAAACATCTGGAAGTCAAATCAGATTAGTCTCCGCACGAAGATCCGAATTTTCAACTCTAACGTGAAATCTGTACTGCTGTACGCTAGCGAAACATGGTGCGTATCAGCGGAGATCACACAGAAGCTGCAGGTGTTCATCAACCGATGCCTGCGGTATATAATTCGTGCTTGGTGGCCTCACAACTGGATTTCGAATGCCGAGCTCCATCGACGGTGTCACCAGAAGCCGATATCGACAGAAATTCGGGAACGTAAGTGGAGGTGGGTTGGCCACACTCTACGGAAGAGCGGAAATGAAATCTGCAAACAAGCGCTGGATTGGAATCCAGCCGGACATCGCAGCAGAGGCAGACCCAGGGGCTCATGGCGGCGAAGCCTAAACAAGGAGATTAAGCAAGTCGACCGGAATTTGACCTGGGCCCAGGTCAAGGCGAAAGCAAACAATCGCCCAGGATGGAGATCTTTCACGTTGGCCCTTTGCGCCAGGGATGGCGCTCAGGACACTTAAGTAAGTAAGTATCCGTATCATTAACGTTATTCCTCACCAAATTTGAAGACTCAAGAAACAGATGAGTCCATAAATTTGTATGTTCTATTATTTAGTTACACAGCTATGGGCATACTGACAATGACAACACAAATACCATGAAGAACTCTGAAAAATATAGTGATCATATAAGTGAAGTGATTGTTAATCAGAATTTTCTAGAATATCAGCTAAAATTGAGCTCACAGATCTGTTGTATCAAGATATAACAAATTCAGTCAAATTGAATAATAAATCAAATATTTAGCTGATGAAGAATGAATTTTCAATTGTAATTTTGTTTACAGTACATTATTTCCGCATTCGCCCTTTTCAGATAACACTTCTGAAATTTGTGAGTTTAGCCTAGTATACAGATCGAAGCGAAACGAAAATTGAAGCACGCGAAAAATTATGAAATTTCGCTAGCGAAAAAGGTTGTGAAAAAATGTTTGTGGAACATTTTCCAGTTTCCTTTTTTCGCAGTTTACAGTTCATGTGAAACGAAATCGATCAGTTTACACCTCCGGTGAAGTGAAAATCTGACAGATACGCTCTTCCGAAACGTCAACTTTTTGCTTAGCTGCTGCTCTTTTCACGAGCGTTGCATGCGCGAAAAAAAAAAATAAACGTAAGCGAAAAAGATGCGATCCACAACATAATATTTCACTGGATCGTATCTGTTTACAGTTAAAAGCGAAGCGAAATATTTGCCAAGTGCGTTTTTCACGCAGGTGAAAAATGTAGTATTTTGTATGAGATTTTCGCTTCGCTTCGATCTCTATACAGGCCTTTTGACAGAACCACCAGCCAGCGTTGCCAGATTGTTTTAAAGCTTATCGGTATCAAAAGTATTAAAAAATCGATATTTATCGGTATTTACTATTTAATTAATTTTATATTTTTGCCGTTTTTGAAAGCGAAAATGTTAACGATGGTGACGACTTGGACTTGAGGGGAATTGCTTTGTTTAATGGCTTTCTCAGTTTTAAAACAGCCTTTAATTTTTTTTAAATTTAAGTTTTAAAATTAACGTTATCTCAAGTGGTGATCAAAATTGTGAGAAAGTAGTTTTTTTCAATTAAATAGGTATCATTAAATGAAACCAAAATATGGAAAATCAGCCACAACAACGACTAAACTATTGACAATAACGACAAACAATATTTTAACTTGAAAAAGGCCACAACCCATGGCCGAAATGTCCTGCAGATTACATAATAGTCGTTTCAGTGTTTTAAGACTGAGAAAGCCTTTAATCAAAGCAAAATTCTAGCTTTTGTACAATGATCGGAAAATTCCAGAAAAAAAAACTCCGGGGAATGTTTGAATAAGCTTCTGCACGAAGCCGAAAAAACATCCCGAGAAAGACGAAAGAAGCTCTCCGAATTGAGAAACTTATGGCGAAAATTTAAATAAACTATCAGAAAAAAATCTGAGTCAGAAAAGTTTCGGAAATCAGAAATAAATTTTCAGAAGTGTGTAGCTATTTCCAGGGAAAGCCAGAAGAAGCTCGGAAAATCCTTCCAATAGAAGTCGAACAAAAAAACTTTGGCTAATGGTCAAACTTCCAGAAAAAGACGAAACAAATTTCTGGGAAAATTAATTGACCTTCCTGGAGAAGACGAAAGAAACTTCCAGGAGACGCTGGCAGAAACTTCCTAAGGTAGATTGGAAGAAACATCTGAAGAAAGTCGGAAGGCAGAGTGCTTACGGAACAGTCGAAAGAAACAAGGACATAATTCAGGAAGAAATAGATTCCTGGGGGATCCAGACAATTTTCCTGATATTCATAAAACATCCCTGAAGACTCCACAATAACCGTGAAGTTTTCGGAACATTTCTGAAATGCACTTAGAAATATTCCATAATTCCTTAAAAGTTCAAGTAATTTCCCTGAAATAAGGGGCTGTTTAAGAGTTCTCTGGTCATCCTCGGAGTGCTCGGAACTTCCCTGATTATAATGAGACTAGCGGAATATCTCTAATCATCTTTGAAGGTCTCTGAACTTTCTTGACGGTTACGAAATCTCGTAAGTGCTCTCACAATTTTCTTGAATTTATTGTAACATCAGCATTGAAGTTCTCTGATCTTCCCGATAATTTAATTTTTTAAAGTTATCGACAATGCCATTAAAAAGCATAGAACTTCCCATAAAATGATCTCACAATGTTCTAATGTGCATGTAACTTCCATTACGTTTCCTTAATTTGCATGAGCCCCTCAGGACCTTGCTGAAGTTTTCGGAAATTCCCTGAGTTTCTCGGAAATCCTTTATAATGTCAGCAAATTAATTAATTAATTGATCTGTCCTGATGTGCTCTGAGTTTCACTAAAGTTCCTGAAAACCATTGATTTTCCCTGAAGTTCTTTGGACTTGTGAAGTTTCCAAAATAATTATTGAGGTTTACTGGAGTTCGCTGGACTTTTCTGAAATTCTCGGGTTGTCGAATTTTAACAGAAGTTAATGAAACTGTCTTTAATTTATTGAAACTTACACAAAAGTCTGGACTTTTCTGAAGTTTCAGAACTTCTTGAATGTGCCTGCAGCTAGTGTGGATCTGCAATAAAAATCTGATAGCATCTTTGAAGTTCCGGGAAAGTTGAAAAAACTAGCGGGAGTTGATGAAAGAATGATTCGAATGAAGGGTGAAAAAGCTTCCAGGGTAAGGTGGAAGAAAACTCCTGGGAAAGTTGGATGAAACTTCAGGAAGTTAACGTTTAAAAAATATTTCTCGATTCCCTAGGAATTACCCGAAAGAGCCATCGACTATTTCTTGATTGATGGGTAGCCAAAAACAGTAAGGAAATGCAAACATAAGTCGAAAGAGTTTCAAACATAAGACACCTTTAGAGATTAAACAATCATCTCTAAAGATACCTTATGTTTGAAACTCTTTCGACTAATGATTAAATTTTTTGGCTTAAAAAATTTGAGGTCTTCAAAAAGATACAAGTCTCTCACAAAAAAATTTCGCCGAGCGCGGACAGGCAATAATAATTTTGATTATAAAAACGGTATAAATCGGTATAAAATCTTAAAAATCGGTATTCTGCGGATCCTTATCTTTTTTTTTTTAATTCTTTATTTAAGAAATTTTTAGCCTTAGGCTAGTTCATCTCTAAGGATCCTTATCTGTGTATCGGTATCTAGTGTGGAAATCGGTATAAATACCGATAAATCGGTATATCTGGCAACGCTGCCACCAGCACCAAATTGTCGGGGTACACTGGCAATAGAGCATTTTATGAGACGTTTCTGGTTCAACTCATGAATGAACTATGACAGGAGGCGGTTACCTAACGGCTGTGAGAAGCAATATCAATATCATCAAATTCTGGCAGGCAAACCAGCTCCTGTCATTTCATAAAATGGACTATATATTGGAGCTGTCAAGTTGCCCCCGAGTTGAATTTCAACCCGTTCAAGATGCATTTAACCGGAAAGGTGCTACGGATTTTTCATCGCGTGACGCGGCGGCGCGCCAGCTCAATTTTATCGGCGGCGGCGTGGCGCGGCGGCGCGCAGACCTACCTTCGACTCCATTTTCAAAACTACTAGAAATTGGCGTTGACGGAGACTCTGTAGCGCTTTACACCAATGGTAAAATCTATAAGCAAACGTCAAACTGTGCGTGAAACATGGCGGACTTCACACTATCCTTTCACTCCACTGAAAATTCCCATAAGACACTATCAATCTTTGCTAGATGAGATGATTTTTCGGCGGTTCCGTCAACGAAAACGTCACAATGAACCTCACGCAGTGTTAATAATACAAGCTGAGGCAATCTCACCCAAAAAAGTTATTAAAATTAACCCAAAGGGCAAAATGTTACAGCTTTTTTTAAAGAGATTCGATATCGATGCAAAAGGTCCCTGTAACCGTTCCAGTTTTGTCGGTGGTCCTGCTCAGTAGAGTTCCTGTTCCCTCCGTTTCCTAAATAAAGGGTGTCCACGATGAAATTGCCACACACAAAATTGATTCGCAAAATTCGAGTTTTCATCCGATTGCCATCATTTTCAGGGATTGAGAAATAACTATTAAACTTCATTTTACCATTTTACTCGTATTTAATTTACAGTCCATACGCAAATGCCCGCACCTTGGCCTTAACCCCGGCCATAAGACTCTGCACAATCTGTGAATCAACCGTTTTTTGCATGTAAACCCATACTTTCTTCAGTTCCTCGACTGTCTTCACTACCTTAGGTCGTTTAAGAAGGTGCTGCTTCATAATCGCCCAGTACTTCTCGATGGGGCGGAGCTCCAGAGTGTTGGGAGGGTTGAAAATTTTCGGCACGAAATTGACCTTATTGTCCGCATACCACTTCAGCACGTCCTTGGAGTAGTGGCATGAGGCCAAATCCGGCCAGAAGATTGTTGGGACGTTGTGGGCCTTCAGGAGAGGAAGCAGCCGCTTCTGTAGGCACTCTTTTATGTACACCTGTCCGTTCATCGTGTCCTGGGTCACGAAAGGTGCACTCCGCTTCCCGCACGTGCAGATGGCTTGCCAAACCAGGAATTTCTTCGCAAATTTGCACATCTTCTGAGTGCGGACATGCTCCGGAACGCTGAACTTATCCTTGGCCGTGAAAACAGGTTACCGGGGATCTGTTTGAAGTCGGCCTTCACATATTTTTCGTCATCCATGATGCAGCATTCAACTTTCGTCAGCATGTTGAGGTACAACTTCCTGGCACGGGTTTTGGCGGACTTGTTCTGCTGCTCGTCGCGATTAGGGGCCTTTTGTACCTTGAACGTTCGAAGCCCAGCCTTAGTTTTGGCCTTCTGGACAAAACTTCGGCTTAGGTGCAGCTTCTTAGCCACATCCCTAACGGAGGCGTTCGGATTTCGATTGAAGGCCCCAACTATGCGGTTGTGATTTTTGGTGTTGTACGGAATACTTTTTCCTTCACTTCTGGGCTTCCGATCGGTGGTCAACCGTTCCTCGAACCGCTTAATCACTCGCGAAACCGTGGAATTCACGATTCCCAACGTTTTAGCGATGGAACGATGCGAGAGATCCTTGTTCTCGTGATGAATGCGCAAGATTTTATCACGCACGAGCTGTTCTTTCGACTCCATTTCCGCGAGTTTTGATCACAGGACTTTAAAACTTGCAGGATGTAAATAATGCACTATGAACTAAATCCACCCAAATTTTCATTAAATTCTACCCAACGGTTAAAAAGTTAGAGCAATTTCATAGTGTGGCAATTTCATCGTGGACACCCTTTAGAGAGTTGCTGTTCCCACCGCTAGTTGTTGCCGTCACTGGTCTGAATAGAGTTTGTTTTCCCGAAGTTCTTTTCAGAGGAAAATTACAATCGTTGATTTTCGAAGCCGTGTCACAAAATCACTTGCCATTATTGGAGAACCTCACTAAAACATAGATTATATATAATCTCGAGAGAGATTCGTATAATCCCAGAATAGAACCGGATTCGTCTTATTAAGATGATCTTTTGAAGTGATTAGTTCATATGAATAGAAGACTGTACCTTTCTCCTTTCATTCATAAGTGGATAACCAATACAAGTAAACGCTGGATTGATTGACATTTGAGCATAATACCCCATACAGACTATGGCTTATATCATGTAATATAGGCTGTCTTGCAATGATCCTATGGATGAGTGCTTATTGCAAGACAGCCTATTGCCGCGGATACACTTGTATGACCAACTATGAGCATGACCATTATTTGTATAACAAATTATGAGCACATCCATGGTCACACCTGTATAGTTTTTAGATTTGCTCATCATTTATTAGGGGTTGTTCATTAACTACGTAGATGGTTTTTTACGATACTTGACCCCCCCCCCCCCTCCCCCTGTGTAGATAATTGTCCATACAACAAATTTAAATGTGTATGGGCCGTGAATAATTGTCAGCCCCCCCTAAACTGTCTACGTATGTTATGAACCACCCCTTACACAAATAATGCCCATGTTCATAGATTATCTTGCAAGTGCATCCGCGGCATATAGTACATGATATCAGCCATAGTCTGTACGGGATATAAGGAAGAAACATGCTTGGTGGAAAGAGGTAGTTGCAGTAACGGGAAAAAAAAATCAAAACTCGCCTTCCAAGAAAATTAGAAAGAACGGAAGAACGATTGTGTATGTATTATTAATAATGGAAGGTACCCAGTTCCGTTAAGTGGTTATGACATTTGTGCCTCACTGAATAAACTAAAGATCACTTAGTAGAGGGCCGGCGAAACAAGGAAACTCAGGCCTCGCCACGGAAGGGATAGTTCTGACTTTTCTTTGTTAACTTGAAGTTCATTTGTTCCCCATTTCTGTATTCTGAACCAATTATTCAAATTACCTGAGACATTTCATTGACAGTCTAGAGCGAAAGCAGTTTTTTATTCACTCAATTATATTACATTAAGTTCATTAGATTTAATTTTATTACAAATATAAAGTTTTTGGGAGAGCTAACACCTGTAGCGATAGATTAAAACTTTCTTCGGCAACTGGTTTACGCAACTCGTTGTTTTACCCAACCATTTTTAACGCACTCTGCCAATTACCGTTTCCATCGTATTTCAGTCCTTGCACAGTTTTTGATTGAAATGGATCGTTTGGAGAGGATTTTCACCCAGATCCAATACAAGATTGATTCTTTAGTTAATTATTTTCCTCAAAATCGAACCAAACCGGACATCTTTAAACTAACAGAACTTATTCTGACATTCGGAGGTTGTTTACTATCATCACTTCATTGTCGGATTTCTAACATTTTACATCCCCAGGATTGCACTTCGAATCCACGAAGAAATGGGCAAAGATTTGCTGGCGCATTCATCACCTTGTCGCACTTTTCCACACCTTCATCATAGTTTTGAACCTGATCGAAAGTGTTCACAGTGAAGGTGATCCCGTCGCTGCGATCTGGTTCTTTTTGCTGTTGGTTTTCGTTTTCGCCGGGATCACGCAGGAGTTTGTTGTGCAACCACAGTTTGAGAGTATAAAACACGCGAAGAACTTCATCAACAACAGTCAAATCACGTCCAACGATACTCAGTACGATGGAACGATGCGGAAAAGAGTATCCAGAAAAGTTCGGATGGTATGTGTAGGGGTGTTGACGGTTATCTCCGTCTGTGTCCTGTCGGTACCATTTCTTATGTCACACCAGGACAGATTCTATCGATTACCGCAAGTTCTGCTTAGTTTGGGCCCACCAATATCCAGTGTAATTCAAGTGTTTCACAATTTAACCGTATTTCCGCTTTGGGGCAGCAAGGTATTTGGTCCGACGATTCTCATCACTGCACTTTTGTCGGGATTCCATACAGAATACCAAATCGTGGCACATGGTTTAGGAAACTTTGTTAATGTCGTAAAATCCGATGTAAATTCGATGCATGATGTTGATGATGCGTTCTGGAAGAGTTGCATGCAGCGTACTCGCTTTCACATAGAACAGCATATACTAGTGTCAGAGTAAGTAAAGTAGTGATTGAATAGCTCATCAATACAAACAATACATCAATTATTTTATTTAAATTTGCAGGAACCTGAAGCAATTGAAATTAGTCATCAAAATGTTATACTTCATTATTCACTACTGTGCAATGGTGTTGATTGGATTGTCAATCTACGTACTACTGATGCAAGGAACATTCGCTGGTCGTATGATTATTGTAATGTCTGTGATAATTTTTTCCGCCGAATGCTACTGGTGGTGTATTCTTGCTGAGTCTTTTCAAGACATCGTAAGACATTCTATTAATATCGTTAGTAGAGTTGTGTATTCTTAAACATGACTCCTACATTACAGAACCAAACCATGGAAGAGTACATTTTCGACCTTATGATGGCGATTCCGTACCATGCAAAGCATCATTCGGACTACATTCAACTTCGGACGATGCTCATGATATTCAAGATCAATATCCGAAACGGAGCGCAATTTACCTGTGGAGGCATTTTCAACCTTTCGATGGAAGCTTTCGTGCATTCTGTGAATACGTCTTACTTTCTGTTGACATTTTTACTGAATGTTGGTACTCGATCGTGAGCTTTGTTGGGGATGAAATATTGGCCCATTAGATTGCTACTGTGGTAGCCAGAACAAGAGTAACATGATTGATAATTGTTTGTAAATCAGCTTACATAAATCACTATAATTATTTTCGTTCAACTTTCTGAATATGTTTGAGAGAAATATAATACCGATACCGAAAAATACCGAAACTTTAAAAATGTTACTGCCACACTGAAAAAAAAATGTATAAAATTAAAAATTAAGATTTCTTAAAATTGCATTTTTTTTTTAAATTTGGAAAAAAATTTCTTCAGATAGACAGACCATTTATCTGAAACTCGTTCATTTATCTCAAGATGGGCACTTTTAAAGAAAAAAAGTTATTTAACAAAAACTTTTTCGTGTTCGCACTGAATAAAATCAATGATTTTTTTTTTAGTGTAGACATGAAGAATATTGAAATGGTGAGACTCATGTGAAACCTACCACTCAACCGGATTTCACTGAACAAACTCCAAATGAAAGGTACACCAAAAAAAACATTGAAGACCTATTCAATCCTTATGTGAAGGATTTAGAAAATTTAATTTTAATGATATGTTTTATTGGCAGAGTATGAAAAAATGGTGTTCTTATTTCATAATTCTTATTTAGAGAATAACTTATATATATTATTTCTTAACATTGTCAAACAAAGTAATTTTTTTTTTTATTTTGCAATTTGATTATCGCCAATAAGTTGAAAACTGTGAATTTTTTGTGTACCAGATATCGTCTTTGCGTGGTGAAACAAATCTTCTTGTTCTTATGACATTTTTTCGTATTGCTCAGTAGATGCATACCAGAGATTCAATTTTGTGATGCTTTTCTCTGTTTGTTTAATTGCCCAATCGTAAAGCTCTCGGTGGGGTTGTAATAGTATTTCCGTTTTGTTGGGCAAGACTTGCTCTTTTTGCCATTCATTTTAAAGTTCCACCCATAGCATCACAGGGACCTTTGCCATGAGGCGAAGCAAAGAAATGCCAATCTTTTTCCAATTTGTACATTGATTTGATGTTACATAGACTGGCAAAAAACATTTATGTTCTTATAATGAGCAGCTGCTCCATCTGACATAAATGTTATTTTGGAGAAATCTATTGATATTTTCAATAATTCTATCAGTTTTGAAATGGACAATACAACTGATATCATTATAAAACTAACGTTTTCTATTTTACTGTCCTTGATATAATAAACCACAAAAGGGTGAATAGTTGCCTGAGCGTTATTCCAACCCTGAGCAGCGTTCTGAATAATAAATGAATTGTTCTCAGAGAAATCGCAAATTACAACTAATTCATCTTGTTTTAGAGAATCTTTTTTGTTCCTTAGAAATAAAGACTGTTCTTTACAAATAAAGTCATGAGTGATTAACTTATCAATTTTATCTACGAAGTACGTGGCAAACTCATCTGCAGGTTTGATAATGTTCTCCAAGTTACAACGGTCCGTAGCTAGCCACTGTTGAAAAATTACATCTTCTTCACCACTTTCTTCTAATAGTGCAGCAAGTTCGTCTGCAACTTTTTCATTGGTGGCACATTTCTTGCAAGCTCGAAAATAACACTCTGTCGTCCTAATAGAAAAATTACAAAGCAGTTTATCCATTATTTCTTCCTGGGATACGTTTCCTAAACTTTTTTTTTTAATTTTTTGCATTAAATTTTTTTCATATTTTCTTACAAAAGCTCATTTATTTCTCCACAAATTGTCTTTTGGCAATATTTTTTTAGGACTTGACATTATTGAGTTGTAATTTTTTGAATAAAATGATGACAAAAAAGTTCTGCCCTTTCCAAATGTTGGTCTAGATTTTTTTTTTTAAAGAAAATAAGTATGCAAAGTTGCTTAAGTAGACGAAATCTAAACACTTACAAAGTTTCATTGACATCTGAGAGGGTGCTGCCAACCATTTGTCGAGTTAGCGTAAAATTCGTCCCATGCATAACAACCCGATGTTGGGGTTGGAGATATTAGACGAGCTGTAATCTTTATCAGCGCATATAATTGTAGATGATTCCAAAATTAAAAATTGCACCCCACAATCAGTTGACTCGTTGGAATACGAGTTGAACGGCATTAGCAGTATACAGGCGATCGATCACTCAGACTGGCGCCTTCTTGGTTCCAGAAAGGTATGGAAAGCTAACTGGACAGAATACGCTACGCTGTGTAACGATCGAAGCATGTCGTTGCCGTTGGTAATGCCTCCCATGCCGATGTCCGCGTCCACTTTTTGATCTTTAAACTTAGTTGTGACGTCTGTACCCACAGCTAATGGAAATGCAACTTTTGGAGTATTTTTCGTCAGAGCATTCCTAGTTGCAACTGCAAGGCAGCATTCACACCAGACCAAGACGTGCTCCGACCAGCATTGAATTGGATTGTTGTGAAAGAACAACTAGCGCTACTTGGCTCTTTCACACCAGTGCCAGTCGATGCCGACCGGATGACGGCGGCCCAGTCATGCTGGCTTTTGCGGGAAGCCTTTCCTCCGGTCGATGTGGGTGCATTCGTCGTCGTCGTCGTCTTCGTATTGGTGCGATACGTGCTGATCCGTCCGTTGCTCGAACGGGTTTAGCCATGCCATTCAACTGACTTAAGATCAACTCACTTGAATAGAAAAAATTTGAACCACGCTCAACTTTTCAACCCAATTGAATTCAAGTGAGTTGATCAATTGACTTGAATAGTCCAAACCCAGCTTAAATGACGAAGAAAACGGTGTGGCAAACTATTTTATTACCACTGCTTTTCTCCTCCCTTCTATTCATTGGTGAAATGGTGAGTGGTCAAACGAGCAGTGAGCTTGCTAATGTGAGCATGGGCATTTTGTCGTGTATTCGATTTGCGCTCTGTCGCTACGTCCGTGTTTGGGATTATTCGGTACATATATGAATTTTGTTTTTTTTTTAATCTGACCCCCGGTATAGAAATTAAAGATGTAGTCCTACGCAGACATGGAAAACCATTTGCATTCATTTCAATGATGTAAAGAGCTTTTGTAGGTTTTGTTTTTATTGTTAACATTTCAAATCCGTATCTCTTATGCATGACGAACCAAAGCGAACAGAAGTCACTACTGTTTTTCATAAGAGATACAGATTTGAGTTATGAACAAAAGTTGTAGCTAATAACAAAACCTATTAAAACTTTATACATCATTTTGCGGAATGCAGTTGATGAAAAAAGTTAGTCAAAATAGGAATTGAACCAACCTGGACTTCTCAAATGGATTGAGTCATTTTTAACTAATCGGCAACAAATAGTTAGATTCAAAGGAGAAAAATCAAACCCTATTACTCGAGGAGGACGACTCTATCTACGCTGCAGGAAAAATTGTGTTTTGCTGTGGTTAGCTGCGCGCACGCTGAGTAGATAGAAAGAAGATGGACGACGATTCTGAAGATTTCCTGCAAAAACATGATGCGCGATGCAAGTAAATGCGAGAAATGAGAGAAGATTTTTCGAAGATTGATTCGCTAGTGTGAGATTTGTTGAGCATCTAGACTTGAGATTTAGATGTGTCGCCGCCCCCCTCGCTATTACTGTTACTTCTGGAGTCCACCAAGGTTCACATATAGGCCCTCATATATTCATTTTATTTGTAAACAACATCTCCTTTATTCTTAAAAACATAAAAGTTTTAATCTATGCGGATGACATGAAGCTTTTTCTATAAATATGAAACAAAGAAGATATACAGACTTACCAGAATTAAACAAGCGTATTCTATTTTTGGTGTAACAAAAACCTCCTGCAACTAAACCTTCCAAAATGTAAATCAATAGCTATTAGTAGAAAAGGAAACAAACCAGAAAATACAATTGAATTAGGAAACAAGGCAGTAGAAAAGTGTGAACGAGTTAGGGATTTAGACGTTATACTTGATTCAAAACTAGCATTCACTGATCATTATAATACAATTATCAACAAAGCAAATAACATTCTTGGCTTTATGAAACGATTCAGCTACAAATTTCATGACCCGTATACAATAAAATCACTGTACATTTCATATGTAAGATCAGTACTTGAATATTGCAGCATAGTTTGGTCACCTTTTTCATTCACGCATGAGGAACGATTAGAATCAGTGCAAAAGCAATTCTTAATATTTGCTCTTCGTAAATTAGGTTGGACAAGATTTCCTCTTCACGTTGCATCAACATTCAAACATTGAAAGCAAGTTGTTAATTTGCAATGGTTTCGTTTGTGAACGATATAGTATCGCATCGGATTGACTCAGTAGAACTGTTATCAAAGCTTCATTTTTACATACCTTCTCGGCAACTGCGAACTCGAAATATATTTACTACGAATCACTATCGCACAAATTATGCCAAATTTGGTTGACTTAATCAAATTATGACTGCTTACAATAAACATAGTGAAACTTTTGATTTTATAATGACCAAAACCAGATTGAAGCAGTGCTTTAAATCTATTCATAATTTTAACACATGATTTGTAACTTGTGAAAAATAGTCAACATCAGATTGACGACAATAAATAAATAAATTTCCCCTCATTTTTCCCTTCTGCTTGACTACAGCAGCAGATGGGACCTGTTTCTCGGCATCTTTTGCCATGGTGGTTGGGATTTGACTCGGAATATTTGATCGGATATTGTTAATGATGAGCGACCCTGTATTGATGACCCCTCGAAAATATTGTTGAAAATTTACATGAACAAATTGAAGGAAATATTGACGAAGCTTCTGTCGTGTAGGGTGCACTATTAAGCAGCATGATTTCAGTACTACCATAGAGGTAACTCTAAGACCACTGGGTCCCGAAGAAAATCATTATTATTTTTGGCTCACTCAGTACCAGAACAACGGTCCCAAGAAGTCCCAAGCTATTTCACTCACCCCTGCATGTTCTGCATGAATCCACACACCCCTGATGTTATCTGTCAAACTTTCATAGCGAATCAAAACAAACATAGTGTAGTAATAGAATTTCAACTAGAATAGGGTACGTTAATCGTTTGCTTGGGACCAATAGGCTACTAAAGTGGTGAGCCAATTTAAAATCGTTAGTTTCGTATTGATTGTTGGTACTACCCACACACCAAAATTTGAAATATATGTGTTAGTTTGACATGATTTCTGACATTTTCGATAACACCAATACCATCAAAGTGGAAAACCAATACAAGTTAACGCTTGATTGATTGACATTTGAGTAAAAGTGAGTAACTTCTACTCAGTTTGGTATTTTTGTACAAAATGTCAAAATATGAGTAACATTGATTTAGCAAAGTGAGTAACTACTACCATAGAGGTAACTCTAAGACAAGTAGGTCCCGAAGAAACGTGCTCAACTTTTTGGCTCACCTCTGGTACTATCTTCGGTCCCAAGTTTGTCGAATCACCCCTCGAAACATAGGAAAACCCACTAACCCCTCATTTTATCTGTCAAACTTTCATAGCGAATCAAAACAAACATTGCGTAGTACTAGAATTTCGACTAGAATAGGGTGCGTTAATCGTTTGCTTGGGACCAATAGGCTACTAAAGTGGTGAGCCAATTTAAAATCGTTAGTTTCGTATTGATTGTTGCTACTACTCTGTTGGTTTAAAAACAATGTTCATTCACTTTTCAGTAATCCTGCAAAAAAAATTACTCACCGTGCTTATGTCAAATACATGTGACAAAAGTGAAAAATCTGGTCTGTGATTGAACTTCCGATTTCCCATACATCTTTGAAAATTTAGGAGAAAGGAATGGATCAAGTAAGTTGAAAAGGTAAGAAAATGAATCAGTTGAAAATTAAATCTCCAAATTAAATCCTTTTAGAAGGTTTTCGTTGCCATCTCCCCGTGTATCAAAGATTTGTTCCAGGATATGCAACAGAACTTAAATCCCACAATCAACATGATCATTATTTCAATACCAGCAATGCTGATTTACCGTTCAAATACTCCAAATGTGGAGGTTTACACACCCGATTCAAAACATTGTAGTAACATTTACTCAGATATGCTGTTTTACCATAGAGGTAACTCTAAGACTAGTAGGTCCCGAAGAAACGTGCTCAACTTTTTGGCTCAGCTCTGGTACTATCTTCGGTCCCAAGCTAGTCGATTCACCCCTCGAAACGTAGGAAAATCCAATAACCCCTCATTTTATCTGTCAAACTTTCATACACGAAACGAAAATCAATTATTCAATTCATGTGTTTCACTTATACATTTTTGCCAAAGCATCAGCCTTATACATTCCATAAGACAAACCACATAGGCACTATTAGAATGCATAAAAGGTATGTGTGACCGCTTATACATTTAATTTGACACATGATCTTTATTAACTTTTTGCAAGGCGTCTGCTTATTAGTTGACTTATACATTTTATGAATAATCAGCAATGGAAATTTGCCAAAAGGTATAAGGAGATTTCTATCCGTGTAGTGAATCAAAACAAACATTGTGTAGTAGTAGAATTTCGACTAAAATGGGGTACGTTAATCGTTTGCTTGGGACCAATAGGCTAGTCAAGTAGTGAGCCAATTTAAAATCGTTAGTTTCGTATTGATTGTTGGTTTTACTGCATATCAGAAGTGAGTACAAGTTACTCTGATTTTGACAAATGCAAGCATTACTCAAAATTGAGTAACTATAGGTTTACTCACTTTAGAGTAGTTCCAATTTGACCGAAAGAGAGAATATTTTTACTCACTTTGAGTAACATTGAAGGAGCGTGTAAGGAAGAAACATGTTTGGAGGAAAGAGGGAGTTGCGGGAACGAGGAAAAACAATCAAAACTCAAGTCGCCTTCCAGGAAAATGAGGAAGGACGGAAGAATGATTGTGTATGTATTATTAATATTGGATGGTAGTCGGCTTCGTTAAGTGGTTATGAGATTTGTGCCCCACTGAATAAACTAAAGATCACTTAGTAGAGGGCCGGCGAAACAAGGAAACTTAGGTCTCGCCACGGAAGCGATAGTTCTGACTTTTCTTTGTTAACTTGAAGTTCAGTTGTTCCCCATTTCTGTATTCTGAACCAATTATTCAAATTACCTGAGACATTTCATGGACAGTCTAGGGAAAAGCAGTTTTTTATTCACTCAATTATATTACATTAAATTCATTAGATTTAATTTTATTACAAATAGAAAGTATTTGGGAGAGCTAACACCTGTAGCGATAGATTAAAACTTTCTTCTTCAAATGGTTTACGCAACTCGTTATTTTACCCAACCATTTTTAACGCACTCTGTGAATTACCGTTTCCACCGTATTTCAGTCCTTGCACAGTTTTTGATTGAAATGGATCGTTTGGAGAGGATTTTCACCCAGATCCAATCCAAGATTGATTCTTTAGTTAATAATATTCCTCAAAATGGAACCAAACCGGACATCTTTAAACTGACAGAACTTATTCTGACATTCGGAGGTTGTTTGCTATCATCACTTCATTGTCGGATTTGTAACATTTTACATCCCCAGGATTGCACTTCGAATCCACGAAGAAATGGGCAAAGATATGCTGGCGCATTCATCACCTTGTCGCACTTTTCCACACCTTCATCATAGTTTTGAACCTGATCGAAAGTGTTCAAAGTGAAGGTGATCCCGTCGCTTCGATCTGGTTTTTTTTGCTGCTGGTTTTCTTTTTCGCCGGGATCACGCAGGAGTTTGTTGTGCAACCACAATTTGAGAGCATAAAACACGCGAAGAACTTTATCAACAACAGCCAAATCACGTCCAACGACACTCATTATGATGGAACGATGCGGAAAAGAGTATCCGGAAAAGTTCGGATGATCTGTGCTGGGGTGTTGACGCTTATCTCCGTCTGTGTGCTGTCGGTACCATTTCTTATGTCACACCAGGACAGATTCTATCGATTACCACAAGTTCTGCTTAGTTTGGGCCCAATATCCAGTGTAATTCAAGTGTTTCACAATTTAACCGTGTTTCCGCTTTGGATCAACAAGGTATTAGGACCGACGATTCTCATCACTGCACTTTTGTCGGGATTCCATACTGAATACCAAATCGTGGCACATGGTTTAGGAAACTTTGTTAATGTCGTAAAATCCGATGTAAATTCGATGCATGATGTTGAGGATGCGTTCTGGAAGAGTTGCATGCAGCGTACTCACTTTCACATAGAACAGCATATACTAGTGACAGAGTAAGTAAAGGAGTGATTGAATAGCTTTGATGTATTATTTTTTTTTTAATTTGCAGGAACTTGAAGCAATTGAAAGTAGTCATCAAAATGCTATACTTCATTATTCACTACTGTGCAATGGTGTTGATTGGATTGTCAATCTACGTACTACTGATGGAAGGAACATTCGCTGGTCGTATGATTATTGTAATGGCTGTGATATTTTTTCCGCCGGATGCTACTGGTGGTGTATTCTTGCTGAGTCTTTTCAAGACATCGTAAGACATTCTATTGTTATCGTTAGTAGAGTTGTGTATTCTTAAACATGACTCCTACATTACAGAACCAAACCATGGAAGAGTACATTTTCGACCTTATGATGGCGATTCCGTACCATGCAAAGCATCATTCGGACTACATTCAACTTCGGACGATGCTCATGATATTCAAGATCAATATCCGAAACGGAGCGCAATTTACCTGTGGAGGCATTTTCAACCTTTCTATGGAAGCTTTCGTGCATACTCTGAATACGTCTTACTTTCTGTTGACATTTTTACTGAATGTTGGTACTCGATCGTGATCTTTGTTGGGGATGAAATATTGGTCCATTAGATTGCTACTTGGGTAGTTCAGAACAAGCGCAACGTGATTGATAATTGTATTGTTAATCAGCTTACATAAATCACCATAATTAACTTCGTTCAACTTTCTGAATATGTTTGAGAGAAATTACTTGCTGACTTATTTAATAATTGATGAACTACCATTCGATGAAGCATAGCGAAAGTTTTACGGGGAGACGTGATGTTCAGTTATATGTAAACAAAAGGACGCAGCCAAATCACCTAGAAGACAAAGGGAATGTCAGCGATGATTCGGAAGTGTCTTTGTTAACCAGCAGTTCAATGATTTAACTTTTCAGCTCCCTGCTCCTATCATTTGCCTGATACATTTCAGTTGAAGCCTAAAAGGAGTGCAACCATATAATTTAACTACATTAAAGAAACGAACTTTTTCGAACAGCATACAGCTGTTGCGACAGGGTCAAACTTTCTTCGGCAACTAGTTTACCTAACTTGTTGTGTAAACCATATTAAAGTAGCATGTCGCAAACGAATTTTAACACGATGCAGTCCATTTTCTGGTCTTGATGGAAATGGATCGTTTCCGTTGGACTCCTGTTCAGTTTTGCTTCAAGATTAAATATTTTCTATCGAAAACTTTTTTTCGAAAGGGACATCTTTCAACTAACGGACTATATTCTGGCATTAGGAGGCTCTGGTTTATTTGTCTGATCTGATCGATTAACTGAATTTTGACATTTCTCATTTCCAGGATTGCACTTTGAATCCACGAAGAAATGGACGATCACATTCTGGCGCCTGTATCAGTTCCTCGCAGTTTTCCAAACCGTCATCATAATTTCCAACCTTGTCGAAAGTTTTTACAATATAGATGATCCCTGTGATAAATTATAGGTATTCTATAGGCTATTTACACAATTGATTATTAGCAACTTTCGTGAAGCAACACCCACCATTTGTTATCTTTTTGTCTACTCTCGTACACGCTCGTAACAACTACTCAAGCAATAAGTAAACATCCTCATCAGGATGCCACATCCTCCCCACGCATTAAATTAAACTAGCTTCAACATATGATATTGTTTCATTCCATCTACGAAAGATTATTTACATTATTCATGTATCGCAGTGGTCATTTAATCATTCTGGTTGCTCGTCGTTTTGAGATTGATTCATCATCATTCGAAATCTGGGTTTCGATCGTTCTATCGCAAGCTGTACGTTTTGTAGGTAATCTATAGTCCACGCCGTGTTGCCCAGTTGAGTTCGTTAAGTTGTGCTCGTCTTGGCTCTCCTTCGGTATTCATATAGAAGAAAAATATAACAAACAAACAAACAAATGAATGAAAATTTAAAATAAAACATGTGAGTAAATTCATCATTGAGCGTTATTTTTCTAGTATACTTTACCATCCAACATACAATCATATGTTTTCTTCGATGATCTTCTTTCCTTGAACCACTTCAAATGTTTAATATTACGGTAAAACATCTTGTTGGTTACTCGTTCTTCACCTGTGATTTGCACCACGTCATGTAGTATCCGCTATGGCTTCCTTCCAGTTGTCCTTACGAAGATTGGCGATAGCAGTAATTTTATTTATGCCCTGCATAGATCTTTCCACTAGGCCGTTCTCCGTAGAGTTCAGAGGTGTACTATGAATAAGTTTCACACCCCACACGTCCTTCAGCTATTCTTTCAGCTCTGCGCTATTGAAAGGTGGTCCATTATCGGCCTTTAACGTTTTCGGGATGTAATAGTAATAGGTATTGAAAATTCTCCTGACTACTCTTTTAACTGCATCGGTGTCTGTTTTATCCATCGCAACGAGAAATCGAGAATAATTATCCGTCTTCACCAATGCTTTCCAAACTATGAGAATCCGATGCAGATGCAAAATCCATTGACACGTAATCCCAAGGATTATTTGGGAGCTCGGTCGTCTTGATTGGAAGTGGCTTGCTTCCTTTAACCACCAGCTGGCATTGCGGACAGCTCGCAACAAACTCCTCGATCCACCCCCAATCACCAAAGGCCTTGTCTTAGAAAATGCTTCATCGTAGACATACCTGGATGACTACGGTGTGCTAAGGATAATGCTCGGCCTCGCAGTTTGCCTGGGAGAACCATCTTTTCCCGTTTTATGAACAAACCTTCTGACCGAAAAGGTTGATGTTTTGCTATATGAGAAGGCTATTTCATCGGTTCGTTGAGCCATTGGGCAACGTCCTGGAGTTCGCTGTCCTTAATAAATTCATCTCTCAATTGTGCATTTGTCAAGATCAGTAACTCATTATTGATTCCTCCTAAATTAGCAGTTACAGAACATAATTCGTGAGGTTCGTCATCCTTTCCAAACTGTTGATCGTCTCTTTTGGAGCCAATTCTTGAAGCAGCATCGGCGATGTTGTCTTTGCCCATCACATGCTCAAACTCATACTCAACAGCCAACCCTCAACTCTTGACATTATTCGTTTTCAAATGTCCTTATGACCCCTTTTTTAGCCATGAACATAAGAGCCTCCTTATCCAAACGTAGGATAAACTTCCGTCCTAGCAGATAATATGCGAATCTCTCCATAGCCCACACAAGCGCTTCACGATGCAGCTGTGGGTAACGGCTTTCAGTACCTGTTAAGCTTTTCGATGAGCAAGCAATGATTCGACGTTCATCCGGGAAGTCTCCTTATGGTACTAAAGGGTGTCCACGATGAAATTGCCACACACAAAATTGATTCGCAAAATTCGAGTTTTCATCCGATTGCCATCAAATTTTCAGGGATTGTGAAATAACTATTAAACTTCATTTTACCATTTTACTCGTATTTTATTTACAGTCCATACGCAAATGCCCGCACCTTGGCCACCCCGGCCATAAGATTCTGCACAACCTGTGAATCAACCGTTTTTTGCATGTAAACCCATACTTTCTTCAGTTCCTCGACTGTCTTCACTACCTTAGGTCGTTTAAGAAGGTGCTGCTTCATAATCGCCCAGTACTTCTCGATGGGGCGGAGCTCCGGAGTGTTGGGAGGGTTGAACATTTTCGGCACGAAATTGACCTTATTGTCCGCATACCACTTCAGCACGTCCTTGGAGTAGTGGCATGAGGCCAAATCCGGCCAGAAGATTGTTGGGACGTTGTGAGCCTTCAGGAGAGGAAGCAGCCGCTTCTGGAGGCACTCTTTTATGTACACCTGTCCGTTCATCGTGTCCTGGGTCACGAAAGGTGCACTCCGCTTCCCGCACGTGCAGATGGCTTGCCAAACCAGGAATTTCTTCGCAAATTTGGACATCTTCTGAGTGCGGACATGCTCCGGAACACTGAACTTATCCTTGGCCGTGAAAAACAGGTTGCCGGGGATCTGTTTGAAGCAGGCCTTCACATATGTTTCGTCGTCCATGATGCAGCATTCAACTTTCGGCAGCATGTTGAGGTACAACTTCCTGGCACGGGTTTTGGTGGACTTGTTCTGCTTCTCGTCGCGATTAGGGGCCTTTTGTGCCTTGAACGTTCGAAGCCCAGCCTTAGTTTTGGCCTTCTGGACAAAACTTCGGCTTAGGTGCAGCTTCTTAGCCACATCCCTAACGGAGGCGTTCGGATTTCGGTTGAAGGCCCTAACTACGCGGTTGTGATTTTTGGTGTTGTACGGAATACTTTTTCCTTCACTTCTGGGCTTCCGATCGGTGGTCAACCGTTCCTCGAACCGCTTAATCACTCGCGACACCGTGGAATTCGCGATTCCCAACGTTTTAGCGATGGAACGATGCGAGAGATCCTTGTTCTCGTGATGAATGCGCAAGATTTTATCACGCACGAGCTGTTCTTTCGACTCCATTTCCGCGAGTTTTGATCACAGGACTTTAAAACTTGCAGGATGTAAATAATGCACTATGAACTAAATCCACCCAAATTTTCATTAAATTCTACCCAAAGGTTAAAAAGTTAGAGCAATTTCATAGTGTGGCAATTTCATCGTGGATACCCTTTAACACAGCTCCTAAGCCCCACGGCTACCTTAAGATCCTCGAACGCTGGTGACTGTTTTCCCATTTGAATCGTGAATCAACTGTTACTAGGTCACGAAGTGGCTTTGTTTTGTGCAGAAGTTTTTAATGAACAGACTGATGAACGTCATCATCCCGAGAAAACTACGCAACTCGGAACTGTTTTTAGGCCGTTCAAAAACTTGGACATCTGAGATTTTATTTTTCATGGGAAGAATTCCAGTTCCATCTAACGTGAAACCAAGAAAATCAACCATAGTTTGATCGTATTTGGATTTCTCCTCGTTAATAGTCAAATTATTGTTGCTGAGCATGGCCTTAACCGCCGCTACACATAGCTTCAACTCTTCCAAAGTTCTACCACCATATATCAAAATATCGTCCAAGTATATGATTATGTTTTTACATTTTATAAGCAGCCTCTCCATTGTGCGTTGAAAAAGTTCAGGTGCACATGACAATCCAAAAGGTAGTCTTGTGAAACGCATTAACCCATTAGCCGTCATGAAAGTAGTGAGATGGCGCACTCGCTCATGAAGTTCGATGTGATAATATGCATCTTTCAAGTCCAACTTAGTGAAGAAAATATATGCTTTGATAGGTGCGCGGTTACGCACTGGGGACTTGAGAAATATTGGGCCACAATAATCTACGCCACTATTTGAGAATGGGCGAGCTGGTACGACACGAGACCTTGGCAGATCAGTAATGCTTTGCTTGACGAGAATCGGATTGGTGCGGAAACATTTGATGCATCGGTGATAGGTGTAGCGAACAAGATCTCTCCCTCCAATAATCCAGTATTTCTGGCGTATGGTGGATAACATCAGCTGGGGTCCAGCGTGGAGGAGTGTCTTATGATAGTGTTCAGAAAGCAAACGAGTCAATGGATGCTTGGCCGACAGAATGATAGGATGATTGCGTGCTTCTGGAACATCAGCGTTGGCAGTTTCTTCGTGATGAAGTTGGACATCGCTGCTGAATCGAGTAGGGCTCTAACACGAATTTCCTTGCCGTGTTTGTCGACGATGGTCAGAACAACCGTTTCCAGTAGGACCGTACTATGGCGAGATTGAACGGAGAGGTTCACTTCGGGTGGATTAGATGATCCAGCGGTCCCCACGTTCCCCGACGTGGATGGAGTTTGTTGTTGCGGAGCAGAATTCGACGAGTTAGCAGGAGTGTTGCTTGACACTAAGATTGGCAAACGTTGGACATTGATAGAGTTGGTGCTTCTGTGAGCAGGCATGGCATTGTAGAGTGTTCGAATTAGATTCATTCGTTGCAGCGTTTGCAATGGACTTGACTGAAGTCGATTTTTTCGGAATTGTACCAGCCACCTTGATGGTAGCCCCTTGGGAACGATGCTGTAGATCACTGGAAACTGACTTGAGCATTCGTACGTGTTGTATGAGGAGCACTACTAACTCATCATATTTGACCTCTTCCTTCTGACGAGTTTCGCTCCCAGGAACGCAGCGTGGATACATCGAGCTTGTTACAGAGGATGAAGGTGAGTGGAGTGTCCCAGTGCTTTATAGGCTCACCGAGTTTGCCCAATGCTTTGACGTGCCGTTGAAAGTCGTCGACTAGAGTATTCAGCTCATGTGCCGACTCACGCTTCATCAATGGTAGATCGAACAATCCTCTAAACAACTCTTTTCTGAGGAACCGTTTATCGTCGTACCTTTTCATCAGGGTATCCCAGGTCGACGCATAGTTGTCCGCTTGAATATCGACACTCTCAAACGGCTTTTTGGCATCTCCTTCTAACGACTGCAGCTTGTTAACTGTCGGAATTTCATCGTTGCTGTGGATCATGGAAAGGAAATTATCTCGGAACGATATCCAGCGTGATTCGTCCCCACTAAACTTCGGAAGGTCGATTTTTGGTAAACGATGATGGAAGTTGGTAGAGTTGTGGACCGAAGCTAAGGATGATGACATCGTAGAGCTTAGAAGAGGATGATTTCGTTTCCGTTTAGACAACAGAAAGCCCTTCAACCTGCAGAAGCGGTTCTCAAAATCGGTGCGTATCGTGATGTGTCGCTCGAAGTTCTCCGCTGCATCCAGTTTCTCTATCTCCGATTGAATATTGTTGAACTCCTTGTTTATCCTGTCCAATGTATCCAGTCGTACTGAGACTTCGGAAGAATCGCGCTGCTGGTCATAATCGCTGACGAACCCTTCTACCACATCTCGAAGAGCCAGCACCCGTTTCAGGACGAGCTGGTCCTATCTACCACCTCGAACCACTGAACTACGCGCACCGGACGTTAACAACACAATAAGTCCGCACTATTACTCCTTTCCGTCGCGTTGTGCTGATCTTACGCGAAAGCGACGGAAACACCACGGATAATCGTACGAAAATATCCTTCCCGACGCGACACGTGATGCTTCTACACGACAACGGAACGAACGACCGAAAGGGAATACGTGAAATCGTTACGAATAATCCTTCCCGACGCGTTACGTATCCCTTTTGTACGAATCGCGGATCCGCTAGAACGCCACCCCGTGTATGAAATTCAATTTGATAAGTTTGAAATTTCAATGTCCACCACCGTACCAACAAGTGTGTGCGACACTGTACAGCATACCTCGAGCAATTAATTCAAAAGGCGAATTGATTGAGCCTATATGCCACCACAGCAGACAAATTGCAAAAAATCTTCTAAGATTGCGCTTTACCATCAGTAGGTAATGAAATTTCGATCGTTTATACTACGCCTATCTCCATGCAAACTTCCACCTACTTGCGCTGCCACAGCAAGTGTTGCAAATAATTGGCGCCGATCGGTCGGGAGTGCGAAAGCAAATGGCACTTCGAGTCAATAGAGATAAGGTTGAATCGAGGGGGGCGACACATCCAGATTATCTCATTTTCAGCGTGAATCTTTACTATTTTTCATATATTTATTTACCGTACACCATCTATTTGCATCTGTGGCATCTACTTCCATCTACTTGTGCATGCTCGAATCTTCTCTTGATCGAGCTATCACCGAACAAACAACCGTAGCAGACGAAGCAGCAAGCCGGAGGTGTTTATTTACATTTCGGTGAGACTGTGGTCAAGTGACAATTGTTCAACGTCGTAACACCAGAATTATATATATGTGAGTTTTAAGTGGTCCGTTCGGAGATAGAGATGGTGCCGCCAAATGATGGTCATTTAGGAAGCGCTACGAAATTGCTTTGTGGAAGCTAGTGCCCACTGCGAAACAAAACGTGAATCCTTACCGGTACCGACAAGTCACCCCGCAGTGACGTTACTCTACATTTGATTTGCACAGAGAGTCACGTCACCACGAAGTGATTTTTCTCACTTCACTGGTGACAAAAGTCACTTCGACTCTCGGAAAACCCCCAGCAACTGGTAGGTTGCGGTATTATGAAAACTACCTCGTTCACGGTTTGCCGGGCTTGTTTACTGTAACATGAATTTCTTCAGTTATTCCTGTAGCGGCACGTACTCTCGGTCGGCAGGTTTACTTCAAATATTTACAAGAGTAGCATTAGAATTAGCGTGAGTACATTTTTGACTACTAACTATCTACATGAATGTGCGAAGTATTAATTATTCTGTTTCCAAATCCCACAATTAGATTAAAATCATCATCATTAAAATCCCATGGACGATGTAAATTTAAACAATTCTGGAACGCTGTTTTTGCACATGAGGCTATTATGCCTTCATTCATAAATTAAACCAGAAATGTCTCGTAAAATTCTCTATTCATGGAAAAGCGCAAGTTTTAATCCACGATTCTTCCCATCCACTTAGGTCTATTACTGTACTGGATCACCAGCCCGCTAATTTTTGAAGGTTTCCTATCGATAACATGTGTGTTATATAAACCAACCAAACGGCGCCGGTGGTGTAGTGGTAAGCGTGATTACCTCTCACCCCAGCAGGCCTGGGTTCAATCCCAGTCGGCGCCGCCGGGATGTTCTGAGGCATAACATCTCTGATCACGCCTTCTTTCGGATGGGAAGTAAAGCCGTTGGTCCCCGGTTCATGAGTTGATGGGTCGATAGGTAGGGTCTAGGTGTGGGAGCTGCCTTCCTGGCACGTCGGTTGCATTGGTGCTCAGCACGGAAAACAAGATCGACGGAAAAAACAAACCAAAGGAAAAAAAAAATATATATATAAACCAACCAGAAGATAATGCCTGATTGACAACACCTGTATCTCTATATGGTACATCCCGCCCCGCAAAGCCATTCTGAAAAACAAGCTATCAAAACTACAATAAAATACTAAAATTAGATACAAAAAATTGGTTCAGGGTTTTAATACGAGTAATTCTGAATATTATGATAATTTCGGGAAGTATAACTTCACAGATGATAGGTATAATTGTGAAATTTTATGGAGTTAGGAGCCTACAAACTCTTCAAATAATTTGGCTTATGGTTAAATAATTAATTCAATGACAATTTAAAGAAAGCTCCAGACTTATATTGATTCTTTAACGTTTTTTTTATTCTTGTTAATCAAACCTTTATTGATTTAATATCCATCAAATTTATGATAATTTGATTAAGTCAACTGCATACTAAAACATTATGGAATCATTTATCCGCTTGCTATGTAAAGTATTAAAACGTTTAGTCTATTAGGTACATATTACAATAAAAAATATCCTTAGTATCTGAATGATTGGAAGCTTTAATTTTAGCGATGAGAAATATAAAGTATGCTGTCTTTAAAACAAACATTATTTATTTTTGATCATATATTGGTATCATAATTTCATCAGTTACATTTTGATTACGCTGTTCAAATGTTGTTTGAACTGGACAATAAATGATGTACAGGTCCGTTAAAATAATGACGATCCCTGTAATTGAACAGTTAAAATATGAACAGTATATAAACCTTAGGTTATTTAATAGGAATCTTGCATTCCGTTGAATGAAGACCGAGATGAAGACGACAGAAGAATTCTGCCTGGTCGACAAGTACACGATAATATTGTAAGGCAGCGTGTGTTCTGCATTTGAATAGTAATGAACATCGTATTCCGCAGTGTCAATCCGCATTTCTGCGAATCCTAGAACCACCAATAACATTAAAATTCCTACACCAAGACCATTCTGTAGCTTGCACTTGCATCCAAATTATCACTGACATTATCGCGGCAGTATCTAAAAAATAATGTCATCTTCCACACTATCGGCAATCCTCCGTAACCATGATCGGTAGTGCGCTTTCCCGCATCGAAATAGTTGTCCTCTTCCGCACTGTCGATCCGTATTCCTTCGTAATCGAAATCTAACAGGTAACACCTGACCGCCTGCACCAAGATCATTCGGTAACTTATGCTAGATGGCACATCAAGATCGTCGAAACGGCATCGAAATAGCTTTTCTCTTCCGCACTGGCGACTCGTATTCCTCTGACCCCTTGCATTCTGAAACATGTCCACAATCCGCTGCAACACTTATACCTCAGTAGTCGCACACAGTAGGGAATGGGTCAATGCGCGATGCCTTCACTGTTACGGAGTTAAAATGCTGGTGCTGAAATGCAATTGATGGTGGTGGCAAAATTATGGTGCTGAAAATGAAATCGTTGAAACCTTCTCTCTCCTAAATCGCATCAGAGCATTGTAGTTGCAGCCTGATTGCTTAGTACACTAACATGTTGAACAACAGCATGCGAAGCTGAGCTTCGACCAGGAACAGGAACAATGTGCGTCATGTGCGTTGAGCCATACATCGAAATCATCGGAACGGTATCCATATTTACGATCCACAGTGTTCAGTCGTATTCCTTTGCACCGGCACACAACCAGAGTGTAAGCAACTGCCTGTACCTAGGATAGAAGATCAATCCTCCCCGTTAATTTTCGAATAGCACAAAAACGGCATGTCATTAAAAACCTTATAAAGGGTGATACGGTCAAAATTTGGTCAATATCAACTTGTCGTATTTCTTTCAATTTTGCATTTAAAAAACCTGAACACCCCTCATTTTGAAGGTGTGTGTGTGTAGAATGTTGCTCCTATTTTGATTTTGGAATTCACTCTTCAGTTGTCAAAATGCCGTCCAAGCAAGCAATCGAAAACCGGAAGCCGCTGAGACGACAAAGAGAGTTGCCGGTAGTTTCAAGCGAAACCCTAACCTCTCTCTCCGAGATGCCGCAAATAAGCTGGGTGTATCGTCTACAACCGTGCATCGAGCCAAAAAACGAGCCGGACTATCGACTTACAAGAAGGTAGTGACTCCAAATCGCGATGATAAACAAAATACGACGGCCAAAGCGCGATCCCGGAGGCTGTACACGACGATGCTGACGAAGTTTGACTGCGTGGTAATGGACGACGAAACCTACGTCAAAGCCGACTACAAGCAGCTTCCGGGACAGGAGTTTTATACGGCAAAAGGAAGGGGAAAGGTAGCAGATGCTTTCAAGCACATGAAGCTGTCAAAGTTCGCAAAGAAATATCTGGTTTGGCAAGCCATCTGTACCTGTGGCTTGAAAAGCAGCATTTTCATAGCTTCCGGGACTGTCAACCAAGAAATTTACGTGAAAGAGTGTTTGAATAAACGTCTGCTGCCTTTCCTGAAGAAACACGGTTGTTCCGTACTGTTTTGGCCGGATTTGGCATCTTGCCATTACGGTAAAAAGGCCATGGAGTGGTACGCCGCCAACAACGTGCAGGTGGTTCCCAAGGACAAGAACCCTCCCAACACGCCAGAGCTCCGCCCAATTGAGAAATACTGGGCTATTGTCAAGCGGAACCTAAAGAAGACCAAAAAAACTGCTAAGGGCGAGCAGCAGTTCAAGGCAAACTGGCTTTCTGCGGCGAAGAAGGTGGACAAGGTGGCTGTACAAAATCTGATGGCAGGGGTCAAGCGTAAGGCCCGGCAATTCGGATTTGGAAAAGCGGAAGCCTAACTGAATATTTTTCCTGAATTTTATACTAATTGAACTTGAAAAAGAAATTTAATTTGATTTTTTAAATAAACGATTTCACCGATTTACACGCGTTTTCCCTTGACCAAATTTTGACCGTATCACCCTTTACTAACACCAAAAGATTCTTGACGGGAACGTTGTGAACCATAATAGAAAGCTGTCAAGTCAACCGAGATGTGCTTGAAGATGCCGGATGTTGTGAACTGCTCGTTGAAGGTCACGGAAGGAAATGGAATTTCACGAAGAGTAACACATAAAATAAGCGCTTCTTCCTCAGGTAGAGCTGCAACCAGTTTTGTCAAACGAACATCTCTTGTGGACACAAGTTAGCTGTTTTTTTTCTTTTTTTTTTTTGGTAAACACCCGGTGGCACCTGATCCTATAAGTAGAAAAATTAAAAACAAACAAAAAATATGTCCAGAATCCTTACTCTCGTATCAAATTAATCCAAAACTTACGAACTTTCTTGCGGGTGGGTGGAGAGTGACTAAATTTACGACGAAACATTCTACACTTTCTGTAATGGGAAACCGTGCGAGGAGGCCAATTTCTTTCCAGCTATCACAATTTTGGTTCGGAAGAATCTGGAAAAGCAATCCAGTGTGACATTTAGTCAGCTTCTCGACCATGCACGCTATTTCAAAACTACCCAAAAATGGGTAAACTATGTTCGGAGTGACAAGTTGATAAATGTACAAAGTCGATCGGATTAATGTCGATGTTTCCATTTGTCAACTTGTCAATCCGAACATAGTTTCACTATTAATAAACTCCAACATTCGATTCACTTTTAAATATAGCAGATTCAAACCGAGATTGACTTCATTCACATTTTTTAAGGCTCGCCTGATGTGCGTGTAGGCTCGTGTATACTTAGGAGCAAATAAATTGACACACACACACACACACACACACACACACCTACTTTTCATGAAAATCCTTCAGTACCTATCGCCATCGACTTCTATCTACTGCAACATCGAAAAAGTAGATGCCAGCGAATAGTAGGAAACGGTAGGAAACGGAATCCTGAAAATCTACACTCACCAAGAAAATCATGTGTAAATAGAGTTGATGCTAAACGACATTTTGGATGTGTCGCCCCCCTCGGGTTGGATGGCCCACCTTTAGTGGTCAACGTCCTCTGACCACTTACCACGATGGCGAAACATCCCTTTCGCGCGTTGAATTGTGGCTTGGATGCTTCCTCCGACCCGGTTCGAAGGACCAATGTTAGAGCGTGGGCCACCGGAGGTTTTTCTACCCGTTGTTTCAAACAACGCAGCCACAACTCTGGGAAAACGAAATGTCACTGCAGTAGCACTGATCTTCACAGTGCCATCTCTTAACGCACTATAATCACTTTCACGAATTCATGGATTCGGACACACGTATCTACAAAACAGTCCATAGGATAACTCACGCACTACGACCGACGGAACTTCCCGGTTTGGTCACAAATTCTGGATCGTTTCGGCTGCGAACGAAGAAATTATTTTTAGATTGTCTTGCACTGTATCTCACTTGATAACCCTTAGACGATCGAGCGGACAAAGAAAACACGGGATAGATACCGAACGCTCCTGCTGTATATTTGCAACTGAATTCAATTTGCTAATGGCTTTGCACGGATAGAGAATAGAATATTTACAGTAGTAGCAGCGAGTAGTAACTGGACATAAGTCTACTCATCTCGCGAAAGAAGTCACGACTTAAGCCCTTCTCATTGCCTGGGATTGAGCAATGTGAGGGGACCCATACGAAGGTAATCCTATATGATCTTTCGACTAGCAAACTCATCTGCTCCCTTACCTTTGAAAGGAAATAAGATGAGTGCCTACCCTGTTTCATCGACCAAATAGCCTCAATTGAACTGAGACTATCCGAGAAGATGAAGCAATGGTCTGCGGGCATGTTGGAAATCATCCCCAATGCATAGTTGATTTCGGCCAGCTCAGCAACATAAACGGAACAAGATTCCTGAAGTATGCGGAAGGCACTGGAGTTTTTATTGAAGACACCGAAGCCAGTGGATCCATTGAGACGTGACTCGTCTGTAAAATATATTTTAATGCAATTGACTTGTTGGTACTTTTCAGTAAAAATACGTGGGATAATAATAGTTGATCTGAAATCCCACGAATCACTTGTTTTATGGTCAGATCATATTCAATTGAGGAACTGCGAATGAAGTGAGCACGATCTGAAGTACAAAAAGGAAGACACACATCCGACGATATGTAGTGGTGGTAGATTTTCATAAATCGACATTGTGTGTTCAGTCCAACAATTTCTTCAAAATTTGCAATTACAAGTTTGTTCGTCACTCCGCATTTGATAAGTATCCTGAGAAAGAGCTCCCAGAAACGGTTCTGGAGGGGTGTTACTCCTGCCAGAACCTCGAGACTCATGTTATGCGTTGAGTGCATACAGCCGACAGCAATACGCAGACAACGATATTGAATTCGTTCCGATTTTATTAGGTGACATTTTCTAACCGAGAGAAAGCAGAAAGAGCCGTACTCTAGAATAGAAAGAATTGTTGTTTTTTGAAGCGTTTTGAGGTCTCCTGGATGAGCGCCCCATAATGTGCGGCAATTGAACGGAGAAAGTTGATCCTCTGTTGGAATTTTTGCTTCAAATACGTAATATGGGTATTCCAAGTGCAGTTTGAATCAAACCAGACTCCAAGGTACTTGAAAGGCAATGATTGAGTAATGTTTCTGCCCAAAATATTAAGCTGCATTTGGGCTGGGTACCTCTTTCGAGTAAACACTACCAGTTCAATTTTCTGCGGTGTGAATTTGATCCCTAGATTCCTAGCCCAACAAGACAAGCTATCTAAGGAACTTTGCAATGGTCCTTGCAAGTTCACGGCATGTGGACCTCTTACGGAAACCACACCGCCATCTGCAAGTTCCCTTAGCGTGCATTTTTCTACCAAAAGTTATAAAGGGGCAGGCCCATGTAACTAATTCTGGAAGTTACCAGTTGTCAAAGAGAAAAGTTCATTTGCCTTTCTGGCAACAAATTGTACAAGTAAATCCACATCTGTGCAGATTGCCGTCGTGACCGGACCGAGGTTTCTAGCCTCGATCACGGCTATACGAAAGGCTATTTGATGCAGCTCCACGGCTGCGGCTGATTCCAATTCTGCTGCTGTTCTTGCTGTTGCTACTGCTGCTGTTCCACTTCCAAAATTCGGTAGCAGTAGTAAAATTATGTTTATTATCAACAGTAGTACATCAATGGTGGTACATCGATTTAACATTTTAATTGATTAGCCTACCCGGCTCTTCATCTTTGTTTAATTTGATATTCTAATTTAATATTTGTGTTTTTCAACTAGTTTACAGAATACCCCTTTGGGCGTGTGTTTTATTTTAACAGAAAAACCTACCTAACTACGAGTATAACTTAACCTAACGTGCTAGATCACGTATGATCTGATAAGTTGATCTCAGAAAGGTGTCTCTGAACCTTTCTTCTAATGTCTGAATTTCAGCCAGGAGGTCAGAATTTCTAGTCGGCAGGGACCATCCTAAGGATCATGTTCTGGATCATTTGGAGTTTAAGGTGATGGCATTTGGCGTAACTCTCCAAGATTGGCATCCCGTATTCAGGTAGTGTTCAGCCGAGGTAGACCACCTCCTTCGACCATTCCATCACTGTGCCGTTCAAGCAGATCTTATTATTCACCGACGGAACAAGTCTGGGAGATTTAGAGTGTGGAAATATGATGACCTGGGTCTTTGCCGCGTTGATACGGATCTTCCAGCTGTTGAAATATTCAGACAGGACGTCCAGGCCTCTCTGAAGCTTGGCAGTCAGAGCTCCGATGGCCCTACCTTTGTAGACGATGGATGTGTCATCTGCGAACAAAGACAACGATCCATTATCAGGGAGAGCCGGCATATCGGAGGTGAACAGGTTGAATAGAATGGGGCCAAGGATGCTTCCTCGTGGAACCCCAGCACCGATGTTGAAAGCATCCGATGTGACGTCATTCAGAGAGATTCGGAACGTCCTGTTCGATAGATAGCTGTTAATTATCTAGGAAGATTGGAAGACCGTAGTGCTGCAATTTGAACACCAGGCCGTCATGCCAGACATTGTCGAACGCTTTTTCAACGTCCAACAACGCCATGGCAGATGTTTTCGAAACAGACTTATTCCGTCTGAGAATGTTTGTTACTCGAGTCAGCTGGTGGACGGTTGAACGACCTTTTCGAAAACCAAACTGTTCCTCGAGTAACAAGTTGTTTTCATCGGCAGATGTTAGGAGCCGGTGGCCAGCACGAGGGGAAGTAGCTAAGTCAGAGACACAAATTAAAAATAGTGCCAGATGGTTGTAGGATTCAGGATGTTGTCGAAACCTAAGGCCTTCATGTTTTTAGATGATTTGATATAAGCCAACAGTTCGTTATCCATAATGTCGGATTTCTCGAGAAAATATTGGGAATCTGATGGAGGTTGGTTGGGTTTACAGCAACCTCAGCTTCGTGAGGGCTGACGATGTTTTGTCCGAGATTATGGGAGCTGACGAAGTGTTGACCTATCACGGCAGCCTTCTTTTCAAGAGTTATCAGATGAACCGCTGGGTCGCCGTAACGATCCAGTGGGGTCAGTGGGGTCAGTGGTGGAATGGGTCTTGGCTTATTTTTAAGAATGTTGGTTAGTTTCCAAAAGCCTGGGAGAGAGCGAATCCTGTTAGCAAAGTCCTGATTTCTGAGGTCCACCATCCTGGCTTGGATGGTTTTGTTAGGTGATTACAGTGAGTCTTAAGGACAGGCAGACCAGAGTGTTGGTACTGCCTTCGGATGGTGTTACGGAGTCTTATAAGGTCTTTCGTAGATCTGTCATGGTTTAGAGTATTGCTCACCTGACTGGATACTGGCACGTGTTGTTCCCTGGCTCAGGATATCGCCTCCTCGTTGGACTGCAGACACCGGTAAACGTCTTCGGGCGTCTCCGGAAGGACACCGTAGTCGACAGTGGAGTCGACACAGTGTTGGAACTGATCCCAGCTGACGCGACGGTAGTTGCGTCGGGAAGCTTGAAATCGGTTGACGGATGAGCACACATCGGCCACCACCGGATAGTGGTCCGAACTCAGCTCCTGGTAGGTCACAGGTTGCGAGATGTTGTCTCCCACATTACTGACGAAGATGTCGATGGTGGAGTGAACGCCAGACCGGCTCAAGCGGGTGGGAGAGTCCGGCGCAATTATAGTGCAGTGAGCCTCTTGCAGGTCGTCGTTCAGAATTGTGCCGTGTTGGTTGCGTCGACTGTTGCCCCAATCCTGGTGTTTGGCGTTCAGGTCGCCAGCGATGATGTACTTCTCACGCCGTCGAGTTAGTCTGATGATGTCTCTCCGCAAGCCGGCTGCCGACCCGTCCCTGATGGTGACTTGTTTGGGACAGTAGGCCAAAATGATGGTAATAGGGCCGACAGGAGTGGAGACTTCTACACCCACCGCTTCGATCATCTTCAGCTGGAAACTCGGTAGCAGTCGACCGCCAATATTTCTCCTTAATGAGATAGCCACTCCTCCTCCACATGAGCTGATCCGAGCTAGCCTTACGAGTCAAAAATCTAGAAGGTGAACATTAATCTCCGGCTTCAGGTGTGTTTCGGTGATGAAGGCGATGTCAATGCTATGTTCATTAAGGAAATCAACGAACTCAATGATTTTGCTCTTGAGCGAGCAAGCGTTCCAGTTGGCTATTTTGATGGCTTCACGGTCCATATTTTTGCACGAGGGACATAACTGCACGAAGCTGTTCAGGTAGTGTCTTGGTGGTGCGCAAGATTATGATCATCTCAGTCACGAGGAGGATCACTAGTTCGTTGCTTGTGAGGAGAATTGTCTTCTGACTCACCATGGCTCGGCTGGGCCGCAGCGGCAGTGAGGCGATGCTGAACTGAATGTTGGCTGGGACCCGCAACGGGGGGGGGGTGCGCTGGTTTAGTGGAAGCGGTGCTAGATTCGGGGCCATACGACTAGCCGGAAGTACAGGAGACGTGTCCTTGTTGACAATATTAGCACGATTATTGCGATGGCGACCAGGTTGGTTCCTCGTGGAAGCCTGTTGTCGGATCTGGATGAAGGCCGCTCGCTTGGGAGATCTCCTATCGCTGCCCAGATGGTTGGAATCACAGTTCACGCACTTAGGTTCAGCTTCTTCTTCGTTCCTGTAGGCGGTAGTATTGTGAGCCCCAGCACAATTGCCACAACGAGCCTTCATGTGAAAATTCTTCGTACCGTGCCCAAATGCCAGACAATTAGTGCACTGTGTCGCGTCACGGTGCCGAGGGCGATACTGCTCCCACTGAATCACGATGTTGAACAGCGCGTGAATCTGCCGCAGAGCATCCACACTGGTGGTGTCCTTATTGAAGTGTACCAGGTACAACTGGTCCCGGAATGCACTGGTTTCATCACGTCTCGCAATGGGAAAAATGTTGATTGGTTTCAGATGAAGGTGCTCCAATTCCGCTTTAATCTCCGCAACAGTGAGATTTGGAAGACCGCCAGCGTCGAGCACAAGATTTTGATCCCCGTGCTGCACAGCTTGAACAACGGATGTATTTGATTTTTTGCCAGATCATTCCTGAGCAACGCGAGTTCCTTCGTCGAGGTGAACAGTGGGGGCACTTTTTCCCGTTTCTCAACTGGATCTATATCTGCTTCTTCGGGGAGTGCCGAGAACCGATTACTCTGAAGCAAGCTTTCTTGCGAGGCCTTTTCGGGGCATCTTGAATGGATGCGGTTGCATCCATACTTTGGCAACACATCACCTTTAGATTTTTCCACGGGTGAGTGGAGGCATTCAATTGTTGCTCCACTACCGCCGATTTAGCGACTGCCTTGAGATTAGTTACGATAGGTTCATTTTTAAGCACATACTAGTGTTCATTCTCTGCTTGATCATCAAGCTGTACAGTCCGATTTTCTTTTCGCTCGCTCTCTCAAGTCGTTCGGTGATTTAATTCGGTCGTTTGGTCGTAGTACCCGTCGCAAGTTTTCGCTTTGGCTAGCAACGTGTCGTCAGTTCTCGCCAACAATTGAATGGACTGTACAGCTTGATGGTCAAGCAGAGAATGAACACTAGTATGTGCTTAAAAATGAACCTATCGTGCCTAATCTCAACGAGCTTAAGTAGGCCGTATTTATATCGTTCGTTATTTGCATCTATTTTCCCAATGGCTGCTAGCTGTGTCACGATAAGCTTTCGTTCGCATGTTCTTTTCTATCACCTCTATCATGTTTCACGGCAATTGAGAGTGTCATTTCTTGACTTAACTCTCATTTTTCTACGCCTTAAAATAATTGTTTACCATTTGTATTTCACACTTACTTTATTTACCACAATTGCCTGACAGAATTTCAATGGAAACTCAATCAAAAGCTCCCTAAATATCCAAAAAATACTGAAACCAATTGCTCCTTGTGCGCAAAGGGCAGTGTGGAAACAGCGCTAAATAATCGTTTGTTCCTTTCCCGAGCAGGAACGAATATCTCGCTACCATAAATTGGTATGGATGAGCCTGACATAAGAGGTAAAATACCAAAAAATAATACCAAAAAATTGTTCGCACAATACCATTCTAATACCAAATTATGATAATGCATAGAGTTATCTATATGGTACAACAGGGGTACATAGAATTTCGAATGTTGAGGCTTAAGAACAAATGTCCAACAAAATAAATAATAATTTCAGGCAAAAATAGGTGCAATCCTCAATTGCAACGATTAATTTCCTTTATACTTAGATAAGATTAAGATTTAGTTCTTAGTTTTAAGATGCCAATTTTTATACCGACATGTAGGTTTGAAAAACCTATTTAAAATACTGAATTGCCAAAGCAGGGCACCTAGGTTAAAATGAAATGTTATTTATTTTGAATTTGGAACAAATGAAGAGTTGAAAAAAAGCACCGAGCTGCTCGTTTAACCTCCTTCTCCGCCGTCACCTCAGTCGAATCCGAAGTTGGGATAACCCAAAAATTCTCTTCCTCTTCCAGTACGTCGACGCACGACTGCCCTTCCAACTGCTGCAGGTACGCTTTCATTCGAAAACTCCAGTTATTAAATCCGATTCCATCGATCCATTTCGTCACTTTTCGCGATTTCGAAAATACAAAATACATGCTGGGCCCATAACCTCTTAGCAAGAATAAAACAAAACACGTGATTTCAAGGAGGGCGAAGAAAAACTACTGAATATTTATTCTGACGCTTCTCTTGCTGCACGGTTATTGGAGATTTGGTAATGTAATTGATATTTACTCAGTTATACTGTTATCAGATTTGGCATCCTGTCATTACTGAAAAAAGGCCATGCCTCCACCAACGTGCAGGTGGTACCCTCTCAACACGCCAGAGCTCCGCCCAATGGAAAAATATTGGGCCATCGTCAAACTGCTGGATTCGAGAAGCTGGATGGCAAACTGGCGTTCTGCGGCGAACAAAGTGGACGAGGTGGCTGAACATAATCTGATGGCAGGAATTAAATGAAAGGCCCGGTAATTTGGATCCAGTTAGCCGGAAACTATGCTGATTTTTTTTATACTAATTGAACTTAAAAAGGAAAAAAAAGATCAATTTACACGCATTATTCTTTAACCAAATTTTGATCGTAACACCCTTTATGTAGCAACGCAGCAACAAGGTGGTGTGCAATAATGGGTCAATTACCCTACGAATGATGGCTGATGGCTGCGGTTTTTCCAGTTGGTTCCTAATAGAAGAGAAGAAGAAAAAGAAGAAGGGTGTGTCACCTATCACCACAGAAGCAATGTTTCGGATTTTTCTTTCATAACGGATAGATCAATTATTTAACTTTTCTTTTGTCGGCTCGGATTATGTATATTACCTATGAACTATATTCATCAACCAAATACTTTATCTACAAATATACCAAGATTTTGGGAGAAAAGCCACCTGTGGCGGTCGATTGAAACTTTCTTCGGCAACTTAATAGGCTAAGCAACTCGAAGTTTTAACCATGCTGTCGATGGCAAATTTTATCATGTCACAGTCCTATCAGTGATTTTGGTCGAAATGGGTCGTATTGAATGGATTTTTCACCGGTTCTGCACCAAGATTGAATCTTTAATCAATCATGATCCCCAAAAAGGATCCAAGAAGGACATTTTTCAACTGACAGAACTTATTCTGGCATTAGGAGGTTGTGCATAAATGTTCCCTACAATTTCTGAATTCTAACATTTCCCATCTCCAGGATTGCACTTTGAATCGACGAAGAAGTGGGCGAATATTCTCTGGCGCCTGTACCAACTTCTTGCAATATTCCACGGCGTAATCATAGTTTTGAACTTGATCGAAAGTGTTCACAGTGAAAATGACACCGTTGCAACGATCTGGTTCTTGTTGCTGGTGGTCTTCATTAGCACCGGGATTTGCCGGGAGTTTGTTGTGCGACCACGTATTGAGAGTATAATTCTAGCGAAGGCGTTCATCAACGGCAGTCCAATCACATCTAGCGACACTCAATATGATGAGAACATGAGGAACAGTGTGTTCACAAAAGTTCGGATGATCTGTGTTGGGATGTTAACGCTTATCTTTATTTGTATCCTGTCGGTTCCATTTCTTATGTCGTACCAGGACAGATTCTATCGATTACCACAAGTCCTGCAGGTTGTAGGTCCAACAATATCGACTGTAATTCAAGTGTTTTACAATATGACCGTATTTCCGCTTTGGGTCAACAAGGTATTTGGTCCGACAACTGTGATAGCTGCTCTTTTGTCGGGATTTCATACAGAATACCAAATTATGACTCAAGGCTTTAGAAACTTTGTTGATGTTATAAAATCCAATGTCCATGGATCTACTTTTACTTGGCTGCACAATGAGGATGCGTTCTGGGAGAATTGCATGCAGCGTACTCGCTTTCACGTAGTACAGCACATATTAGTGTTAGAGTAAGTATGGTGATTAAACATATTCCTTCTCCTTAAATTGATGGTGTAACCATTTTCAGAAACCTTAAGCAACTGAGATTAGCCATCAATAAACTATACTTCATCATTCACTACAGTGCGGTGATTTTGATTGGATTTTCAATCTACGTACTACTGATGGAAGGAACGTTGATGAGTCGTATGATTCTTGTGATATCTGTGGTATATTTTGCCGTCGAATGCTACTGGTGGTGTAGTCTTGCTGAGTCTTTTCAAGACATCGTAAGACTTTCTATTGTTATCGTTAGTGTAGTTGTGAGTTCTAAAATATGATTCCTGCTTTACAGAACCAAACCATGGAGGAGTACATTTTCGAGCTCATGTTGACGATTCCGTACCGAGCGAGGCACCACTCAGACTACGTTCAACTTCGGACGATGCTCATGATATTCAAAATCAACGTTCGAAACGGAGCACAGTTCACATGTGGAGGAGTTTTCAACCTTTCGATGGAAGCTTTCGTGCATACTGTCAATACATCTTACTATTTGTTGACCTTTCTAATTAATGTGCGCAAAGTTGAAGACTCAGTGTTTCTTGGAATAGTAACTAATAAGCATTGAAACACAGTGTTGAGCCATATATTGTCATATCTCTACGATAGTATTTTATTAATCAGAAAAAGATGTCAGTTAACATTCATCAAATGCAGTGGTGGGCTCATTTTCGTTAAATCGTTAACTATAAATCAACGGCGTTAATTGTGTGTTAAAGAATTAACGATCGTTAAATTGTGCTTCGTTGAATGGTTTGTCGATTTGAGGAGTATGTATTTATATACTATGATTAAAACTACTGGACACGATATAGAGAATATTGGGTAGACGGTAACTTCAACTTTTTCTAGAATTGCCACTGAATTCCAACTGAAATTGTAGGTAGAAGCATTATGGCATCCAAAGATGAGCTGAATGATGCAGATTTTTTTCGTATGGATTTTATGGGTTCAAGTTTTTCACGATATCTTCATGGAATTCAACACTTTGATCCAGTAAAGTGGGCCTCCCTTAGCTCAGTCGGTAAAGGCGCAGCTCCAAAGCAATACCATGCTGGAGGTGGCTGGGTTGTATTCCCGGGCCGATCTAGGAATTTTTCGGGTTGGAAATTTTCTCGACTTCCCTGGGCATAGCGTATGGGCTGGTTCGTCTCCGGACACCCCAGAATCCCAAAGGGAGAGAAGGTACAGAGTTTTTATTTTGCGGAGTTGAATGATGGTTGCGGTTCCAGAGGGGAATTTATTTTGCCTTACTGTCCTATGTTGCTGTCATCTTTTGTGTTTTCTGTTTTGTTTTGAGGACCCCAGCAGAGCCCCCCCGGTAGCAGCTGCCAGGATAGACCTGGCACCCGCTACCTGCAGGGAATGCCGGGCCTACTGTCATAATGTATATGGGTTAAACCCTCTTGTAGATTCCGGCCTCCTTCGCGAAACATATCAGTTGTGCCTCTGCTACCGGGTCGTTCTGAAGGGCGTCTCGGATGTTGCCCGGGATCCCGTAAAGTTCTCGTGGTCCGTGGAAACAAGGGCAGTTTATAAGAATGTGCTCGACCGTCATTATTGTTCTGCAGGTGTCGCATCTTTGGCGGAAGTTTCTGCCACTGTTGCTCCCCATGTTGTGGGTGATGCGGGTGTGGCCGCTTCTTAACCGGGACAGGAATCTCTGGTCGTTAAACCTTGGGACATCCGTCCAGGGAAGGGTTACCCCTTTGGTCTTCCGGATGAAGAGGTCTCTCCTGGCGAACCATTCGCGGTCCCATGCCGTCCTGAGGGTTGACTTGATCCAATTGTTCAGGTCCTGTCTGGGGACCGAATTGTTGGCGAGTCGGCCATTTCGTCCAATGGCAGCGAGGTGGTCTGCTTCTGTGTTTCCGGCAATTCCGCAGTGTCCCGGTATCCACATGAAAGTGGTGCCAGGGGGGTGTGGTTTTGTATGGCCTGAATCCAGGGGTGGCGGGCAGTGGCGGATTCCAGTGCCGCGAGGGCGCTAGCAGAGTCGGTTAGTACACAAAGCGGGGAGGAGGATGGTAGGGAAGCTGCGTAATGGAGGGCTGCAGTCTCGGCCGAGAAGCGAGCATTGATCGGGGAGTCTCCAGAAGTGTGAGGTCTGTCCATCAGTTACTCCAAAGCCGACCCTGCCTCCTGCCTTGGAGCCGTCGGTGAAACGGAGTTCATAGTTGTGGTACCGTGTTTGTAATAATTCGGTGAGGCAGGATCTCATTGCCGTAGAGTTGTCTCCTGCTCGGAACTGCTTGGCCATGGATTTGTCTACTCGGATGGGGGAAGAATCCCACTCTCTGGCTCCGTTCCAGTGGAGCTGGGCCACCGGGGGGAGCTCCTGGTGAGCGATTTCCTGGAGGATTCGTTTCCCTTCTGTGAGGAGATAGAATTCTCCGTCTCCGCTTAATTTTTCGTCGAGGCCCACGGCTCTGGTACAGATTGTTTCCGCAATGTAATATCGGAAAGGGAGCACTCCGATTCCAATACAGGCGGTATCGGCTGGTGTTGAGGGCAGAAGTCCAGCCGCAATTCGTGTTGCCTGGTTATATATCGGTGCTAGTCGGGTGACGACCGAATCGCTGGACGCACAGAGGAGCTCAATTCCGTAGGTCAGTCGACTATGAACAATGGCTCTGGCGGTATTGAGTACGATGGCCCTGTTGCTCGTTTTATGCTGCCCGGAGAGGGAGCGGAGGATGTTCAATCGTGTTCGACAATTAGTCCTGACATCATTAAGGTGGGTGCCGAACCGAAAGTTCCGGTCAATCGTGACCCCGAGGATGGATATGGTCTTCTTTCTAGGGATAGTGTGGCTGTTAATTTTGATTGGTGTCGGAAGTGGTCGGTGGCCAAGGCGGCAGACGTGGGAGATTGAGCTCTTTTCAGCAGATATCTCAAAGCCGGTCCTAGCGACCCATCGGCCAACAGCGGAGACCGCAGCTTGGAGCTTTATCCTCATGGCCTTCAGGGTCTTCCCTATGATCAGTAGCAAAATGTCATCCGCATAGACGAGAATGTAAATCTCCTTGGGGAGCCCCATAAAGATTCCGTTCATTGCCACCAGGAAGATGGTCACTGCAATTACGGAACCCTGAGGAACCCCGGTTTCTTCCCGTCTGGTGCTGGAGCGATGGTTCCCGACGGTCACCTGGAAGGTTCTGTCCTGCAGGAAATTCTTTAAAAAGTAGAGGATATTTCCTCCGAGGCCCCATCTGGCTAGCTGCTGTAGTACTTGGGGTGTCCAGGCTCTGTTGTAAGCTTTGGCCAGATCCAGGGAGGCCACCTCGACGTGCTGGTCCTTACGGAGTGCCTCATGTACTATCTGGCCAAGACTGTTAAAGTATGTACCAGTTCCGTGCCCCGGACGGAAAGCATGCTGTCGGTGGTCTAGCAGGTTGTTCCCCTCAAGGAATCTTGCTAATCTCCGGTTGACTAGACGCTCCATTATTTTGCTGCAACAGCTAGTCAAGGAGATCGGCCGGAAATCCTTCGGTAATAGTGCTGGACCGAGGTTTTTCGGGATGGGAACGATAAGGCTATGCTTCCAGGAGTCAGGCAGCCGACGACCCGTCCATGCCTGGTTGAGAAGCTCGAGAAGGGTTCCTTTGTGCGTGGGTGGGAGGTTCCGCAGCATCGGGTATCCAACTTCATCCGGTCCGGAGGAGTTGCCTTTGGCGTTTCTGAGGGCAAAGTTTAATTCATCCATGGTGAAGGGCCTGTTAATTGAGAGTGTATCTTCGTCATCGGGTATGGTCACGTTCTCGATGCTGGAGGTGGAGACGCCGTTACGGTTCCTGAAATCATCGTTGTAGGCCTCAATGCAGGACAGCGACTCAAAGTAGTCGCCGAGGAGGTTTGCAATTGTCTGTGGGTTTCGGGAGAGTCCATCCGGGCCCCGGAGGGCATGATTGAAATTGCCACACAATTATACTAATGCAAAAATGGTACAGGCATCGAAAGCTCTCAATTAATAACTGTGGAAGTGCATCTAGAACACTAAGTTAAGAACACGCAATAAGCTAAAATGCGATAAGCAATACGCTTGAAATGCGAAGAAGAAGAATAAGGAGAAGAAAATATAAATATGTGTTGATTGTCACTTTAGTCTTTTCTACGATTAATCAACTTTATTTAAGCCAAGATATTAGAAGATACTGTTGAGATTACCGTTTACAAAACGTTCGGATGAAAACACTTAGGAACACCGGTATGATATGATCACTAGATAATTAATGTACTCTATGCACTTCGATTACTATCACACGCATGTAGACTACTCAAAGTTACTTTTTGTTATAACTACTATTGTCAAATAAAATATTTGCAGTAATTATGAAAACATCTTTATGACAGCTATCCATACAAAATAATCCGTTTTAAACTTAGGCCAGATACATAATTTGACAATTAATACAACATAAATTATTTAGATAACTGTTCAAAAGACAGCTATAATGTGTGAAATACAATGTCTCTTAAATTCTGTCAGTGAATTTGCGCGTTTAATGTGTCTAGGCATCGAATTAAAAACATCCATTCCTTTGAACTACAATTGTTGATGTTGTTCTTCATAAGTGACATTTTACATCCTGATGCATTCATGTCAGTCCTAATGGTTTTAGTGTAACAGTGTGTGGGTGTGTTTAGAGTGATGTGAAGGTGTTAGTGTTTGTGGTACAATTTAAATTTCACTTAGCTTTCTTATCGTTTGCTCGTTTCCTCTCGTTCTGGTTCATCGTCTGCTTGCTCATCTCTTGTTTTTCACTTCTTTTCCATAAATTTTATCTTTACTTCTTCTATACATTCATCGTCTTCTTTCTTCACCATCTTCTTTCTTCATGATCTTCCATATATCTTCTCTACATTATTTTTCATTTTATCCGTAGCCGTTCCTCTTAATCGTTGTATCCTCTAAATCATCTTCTCGTCATCTCTTCAATACATCTTTATTTGTTAGCTTGCTTTTCTCTAATTTCTTCTTTCATCCTCACACCTTATTTGGAGTCCCAAGCAACACAACTTGTCCTAAAGGGGTTTAAAATACTGTCCTAAAACATATATGAGTGTACAATTTTATTTGAAAATACTTCATTTCACGAGTCACTCCATCCTTTCCCGGAATCGTTCGAATTACTCATCCTCGTAACCACCGATTCCTAACGTTCTCGTCAGCCACGAGCACAAGATCTCCTTCCTTGATCGGTTGTACGTCCCGAAACCACTTTGTCCGTCGAATGATGGTTGGTAGGTATTCTATCACCCAGCGACGCCAAAAGTTGCCCAAAGTGTGCTTCACCATGTTCCAACTATTCCTCAACGCCATTCCTGCATCCGTCGGGAACTTCTCCGGTTCTCGCACACCATTTGAGCTCTGAAGCAAAAAATGATTGGAAGTCAATGATTCATGGTCGGCAGTTTCTAGAGGAACGAATGTAAGTGGTCTGGAATTGACCATACCTTCGGCTTCTGCCAATACCGTAGCGAAAGACTCGTTATGCAGCTTGCGCACTACCGGAACCGATCCTAATGCTGATTTAACGGCGTGAACCATTCTTTCCCAACAGCCCCCCTTTTGTAAGGAGCAGCTGGAGGGTTGAATCTCCACTGTGTGTGGGCGTTCGTAAAAGTGCTGCCCAGTTCGGTATTAATCTTGTTGATTTCATCCATGAGCTTCCTGCTTGCTCCCACAAAATTCGAACCATTGTTGGAGTAAATTATCAGAGGGGAGCCCCGCCGTGCTATGAATCTCCTTATTGCCTTCTTGCACGCATCGGTAGACAGACTGGCAACTACCTCCAGGTGAATGGCCCTAATAGTTAGGCAGGTGAACAGGCAGACCCATCGTTTCACCGCACTTCTTCCAACTTTTACCAAATATGGGCCGAAGAGATCTACGCCCACATAGGTGAAAGGACGTACAAAGGGTTCCAATCGTACCGCTGGTAGTGGCCCCATTTTCGGTGTAACGGGTATCGCTTTGTGTATGCGGCACCACATACAGCGTTTCCTGGCTAATCGTATCTCCACTCGCAGCCGAGGCACATAAAACTTCTGACGCAGCTCGTTGACTATGGTTTCGTCATTTGCGTGACCATATTTCCGGTGATAGTAATCCAATAACAACGCCGTAATGCGATGGTTTCTAGGTAGGATTATGGGAAACTTCGTATCGTAAGATAGAACCTGCGCTTCTGCAGCCCGACTGCCTACTCGTAACACTCCGTACTCGTCAGCGAATGGACACAGCTTCACAAGATGGCTTGATGTTCCTAATTGCATGCCAAGTGTATTACTTCCTTCTCGATTCTTCTTAGAGATCGTCACTTCGTCCGGAAATGCCTCAGATTGCGCACTCGACCACAACGTTCTTTCTGCCTTCTGCAAATCCACACTACTAATCCCAACAGTATTTGTTGATCTACTTTTGGCTGGATGCAGACTATCAACGAAATGGTGAACATATGCTGTAGAGCGCAACAGTCGTTCGAGCTTCGAAAATCTATCAGCATCTATCACCGGTTGTCTGACTAGATGACTGCACACGAACGCCTCCCGCAATTCCTTGTCACTTTCATCTGTGCCTTCTTCTGGAACCTTCGTCCATTCTGTTTCAACGTTGTGCCATTTTCGTCTTCGACGACACTAAAGCGACTCTGATCTGACCGTTGTCTATTATACGGAAGTATCCAACCGCTGCAAAGGCCTGTTCGCTAGCGTCCACAAACACGTGAAGTTCAAGAGATTTGAAGCTGTCTGGATTGTAGTTCGGAAAATAGCAACGAGGAATACGCAGTCCTTCAATTTTCTTGAGTACCGCTATCCAATCTATCCAGCGCGTAGCGAACTCCATTGGAATCCTGTCGTCCCAATTTGTGTCCGTCCGCCATGCCTCTTGAATTAGGATTTTTCCGTGGATTACAATCCTAAAGGGTCAAAAATACTCATAACGAGTCGCAACATCTCCCGTTTTGTGGGAATCGTAGTACCGTCCACCAGGTCTCTCACTTTCTCACAAAACTGCAACGAGAATACAAAGACGTCCTTTTCTTGCAACCACACCATTCCCATGACTTTCGATTGCTTCAGGTTTTCTTCTCCTAAATTGTCAAGTACGGTTCTGTCGCTTGACATCCAGTTGTGGATATGGAATCCCGCGTGCCTGTGTACTTCGATAACTTCCTTAGCCACTTCGAACGCTTCTTCCGCTGTATCGAAACTGTCCACATAGTCATCCACATAGTGTCTCTTCTTCACTGCTGCTGCTCCTCTAGGTAGCTCCAATTCATGCTCTGATGCGTTCATGTTCTTAATGTACTGCGAGTGCGTTGGAGAACAGGCCGCTACGAATATTGCCACATTGGAGACCATGATGGCCATCGGTAACTCAGGAGAGTCCCAGTAAGGGAACAGCAAAGCGCTGCGGTCCTGTTTTCTGATCAACATTTGTAGAAACATCTCCTTGACGTCTGCTGCCACGGCAACTTGGCGTTCCCGGTACGGAAACATTACTGACAGTAACGGCGTCAAAAGATCCGGTCCTTTGAGCAACATTGAGTTCAACGATACACCTTCCACTTTCGCTGCTGCATCCCAGATTACTCTTACTTTGCCCGGTTTCTTCTCGTTGACGACCACTCCAATCGGCAAAAACCATGTTCGTCGCAGGTCAAATTCTTCGAGTTCCTCCTCCGTTGCATCGTTTATGTAGCCCTTGGATTTAAAGTCGAATATTTGTCGACGGACGCAGTCGCACAGGTCTGGATTCCGTGCCAAACGTTTTTTAAGACATTTGAAGCGTCGTTCGGCCATAGGCCTGCTGTCTGGAAACTCTACATAGTCATGCTTCCAGAGCAGGCCTTTTTCGTACTTCCCGCAGTCTAACCGTCGCGTAGTTTCTTCTAGAATCTTGTAAGCGCGCTGTTCTTCTACTCCTTTCACAGTTGGTACAACCGCTACACCCAGACTCTCGATGTCGAAGAAATACCGAACGTACTCGTGAAGATCAATATTTGTCGATTCAGCATTCATATAAAGTTGTCTATGCAGAGTATTAGCTTGTGGCTTCCGCAGACTGCCGCATACTGCCCAGCCAATCCTGGTCTTCGTTGCAATCGGCTCGTTTGACTTGCCCTGCCGCAGTTTCAGTGTAGCTAGCAGATGAGCGTTACTCAGCCCAATTAGTATTCCTGGCGCAGCGGACTCGAAACTCTTCACTGGAAGGTTGCTAAGATGAGTGAACCGTGTAGCGAGTTCTGCAAATTTCACGGTTTGTCGTGGTAGTCCAAGATCCTCGACAGTGTACGCCTCCGTTAGCTTGAACCGTTTGCTTCCACCCGATTCTGAAATCTCCATTGAGACGACTTCTGTTCCTGTTATCTTCTTGTTGACGCCTCCGGTCCATTGAAGGTGCAAAGTCTCCACATCTCCGTAGGCTCCAAGAGCGTCTGCGATTGACTGCTCTACTAGTGTCACTGACGATCCGTCGTCGAGGAATGCGTAGGTGTCAAGGTGACCTTTTTGTCCGAACAATGTAACTGGGAGGATTCGAAAGAGTGTTGATGAAGACAGTTGACGATGAACGGTTACTACCGCACTGGTTGATTTCGGCTCCGCTGGTGGTTCAAAATGTAGCAAACGGTGATGTCGCTTCGGGCAATCGTTTGTAACCGTTCTGTTACAAAGGTTCAATACAATGTTTTAAATATGCACCATGTGATCGAGCATTCAAATAAACTTGTGTAACACTTGCGGTGAAACCCACTGGGCAGACGACACGGCCATGCTTAACGGCCGACTGCTGAATAAGGCGCGCATGGCCGCGGCAAAATGGTGACACGGAGTCACGGGTGATGAGCTGAAGGGTTCTGCAATGCTTAGAGAACGGCCATCGTGGACTTTATCTCAGGCGAGCGTGTAGACCAGAAGTGTCTGTGGAATACATTTTAACAGAATACAGTGTGAGTAGTGAATCAAGGTGCAGTGGAAATCACCAATTCAGCTGATTCAGGACCTTTCTTTTCAACCAATCAAATGGTTTTCTGGTTGGCGAGTCAAGGACCGCCATTGCACGCTACGGTCTAGGTGACATTGAGTTACCTTGACCTAACCGTAAAGGACATCGTTCTCGGGCTGAAGGCCCTAAACACCAAGGAGAATTTCCCTTCCCGGTTCGACAGAGGGCGGCCTTGCCGTCGTCGACCGGCTTCGTCAGAAGGAAGCGCCTGTGCATCGGAACCATCTCCACAAACCGCTATACCAGCCCCGGTAAAACCAAACCGCCATCGCACTACGGCCGACGTTCGGTCAGCCTCGCTTCGTCCGCCATTGTCGGAATTGTACCGGAATTTCACCGAGCGGTGGTACCACCATCTTGCCGACAAAATCGGCCTTTAAGGATCTTTCCGGAACCACAGCGAGCGCTCGCTGGTCTGCAGTCGTCGTAGTCGCCATCGTCATCAAGGGTATGTGCCAAGAAAATCGAACACAACACCACACAATCCACACTATCGGTAATTGGAGAAATACAGTGTTTAAATTGATCCGCGTTGTGTTTCAGTTTAATTGAAAGCTTGAGTGCCTTTTCATCCGCGTAGCCCCTCCAGTTTGCCCAGTAGTGCGCCGACTCTGAGACACAGTTCAAGGAGTCTCGTGCTGCTGAGTTGTTGTCGGGCAGAACATTAGTTTCACGTTGATCCCACAAACCTATCCTTTGCAAGGCCAACGTGCATGTGACGTGAGGCATCGGGCACAGAGCTTATTTGTTTTTACTGCCTTCCATCTGCCATCCAAGTTTAGACCTTTGAATGCCGTGCAATTTTCAATCTCGTGACTGTCAACGTTGCAAACTGAACATGATTTGCCGTAACGCGTATCAGCATCTCTTGTTTTCTGCATTGTTTCACTAGATCCAGTATACTTTGCATCTTCACGACGCTTTCCATTCCGCTGATCCGTTGACATGTGCGTGTTCACGAACGATCTCTCTTTCGGCTTAATCCGTTCTTCTTTCGCAACTTTCTGAGAGAAGCTTACAAGCTGTGTTACACCGCTCGCTGTTGAAGATATCTTTGCCATGTAGTCGCTGAACACACTCAAGTCTAACACTGGAGCCTGCTCTTGGTAAAGTGCCCAACTAAACTTTGCCGTTGCTGGTAACTTGTCAACAAGTTCTTGCAGAAGAATTGGATTCGACAGATGTCTTTCCAACCCAACGGCTTTTAGATGCCCGCAGAGATTTTGCACCACAAGTCCAAAACTCACAAGTGTTTCTAACCGATCCTCCTTTGGTGGTGGAGTTCCTCGAACCTTCGCAATCATGTTATTGACGATTTGTTCCGGTCGTCCGTACCAGTGCTGCACAATTTCGACAATACACGGTGATACTCAAAATTCTGCTTTGGTCACTCGTTTGAGCTAACAGTCATCGTCAAGGCAAACCATGTCAATTGTCAGTGGCATTTTTGTCAGTGACGAACATGTGCTGATTTGTTTATTAGCTAAATTTAAAATGAAATTAAATGGCTTGAGGAAAACAATTACGTGGAGCCATTAAAGTGAACAAGCATCTACGGCCTGAAGAGCTTGGATAACAATAATGTGTCTCAGAATGCAAGAAATTACCCTTTCTGTTACCAGGTGAATCTTTGTCATTGACGAAAAAATGAATGAGATTTTGACAAAGATTTTTTTGAGGATCAAGTCTATCATTGACTATGTGAAAAACAATTTTGTCAATATCGCGCAAAAGTCTGTCAATGACAATGACAAATCTCAGCACTGGTCCGTACAACTGCTGTAAGGTTGACATAATCTGCGGCACTGTTGACGGATGGAGTAAAAAGCTGCTAACTGCATCCTTGGCAGAACTTCGGAGGCTACGTTGCAATCGGAGAAGGTTTTCTGCGTTCGAGTAACCACAAATCTCTGTCGAATGTTGATAGCTGCTTATGAAAACCGGCCAATCTACTGGATCCGCAGTGAACACTGGCAGCTCCTTGGTAACTACTTGTCTAGCTGCTAACTGCTGATGAGATGAGCCGAAATTTCCAAATGCGTTATTTGATGCAAAATCCCAATTTGGAACCAACTGCGGGTGAATTTGTGGAACCCCTGACACCCCGAATTTCTCCCGTTGTCTACTAGGTGAAATTTCATTTTACAAAGTGAGGGAGCGGGTGGATAAGGAGGACTACGATGCGGGTTGTTCCCTGACAAGCTATATACACGAGAGTTTTCGGTTCTAATATTTGAGAGCCCTACTGGCGATGGAATGCACTCACTTACCAACGGTTGCCCTTCGTTGCGTACCAAGTTGACTTCTTGTTGCACTTGCTGAACTTCATCGCGAAGCACCCAGTAGTCGTTTTCCGCTTACCTCCGGAATCGCACCGCTTCATATTCTCGTTGTCTTGCAGCCTCCAGATCGGCCTGCCACCTTTGTTCCGCTTCACGTAGACAACGAATCTCGTTCTCCAGTTCTGCGACTTGGTGGTGAAGTGCTTCGTAATCCCTATTACGCTGCTCGAGCTGTTTGCGCAAATCTTTCTCCGAAGTACGCAGCCGCTCTATATCTTCACCGTTCCTTATTTCCAAGAATTTTACTGTATTCTGAAGTGCTGCTTGCTGAAGATTGTGATGACTTTCTAGCTGGATACGTATATCTGCCTCCGATTTCCGTATCTGCTCTATTTCATCACCGTGTTGCTTTTGCAAGATCCTGACCAGGGACTGCAAACCTTCTTCCAATTCATGAATCCGTTTCAATTCGCTGAAGTACTGCAGTTCCAAAGTCTTAATCTTGTTCACCAACTCTAGCTCTCGCTTACGCCTTGTGTCGATGTCCAATTCGTGTTTCGACATCAGATCCTGGATTAGGGGCTGTCCATAAACTACGTAGACAGTTTAGGGAGGGGGTTGACAATTATCCACGGCCCATACAAATTTAAAAAATTTTGTATGGACAATTGTCTACGCAGGGGGAGGGGGGTCAATAATCCCAAAAAAAAACTGTCTACGTAGTTTATGAACAGGCCCTTACTCGGTGTTCCGCTTCCGATCGTTGTTGCAAACCTAGAGCGTTTTCCTTGCGCAGCTCACCATTTTCAACACTCCATCGTTTGTAACAGTGGACATCAATACGATTTGCCTTCGGAACTGTTCCAGTGTTCAAAACAGTCGGTGCTACTTGTTCAACCTTCAGAAGCTCTGCATACGGCTGGAGATCGGGCTGATCCTCCGGATCGTCGATTGATATACTTCCCAAGGTCCGCGGGATTGATTCGACCTCTAATCCCGTAGCTACCCTGTCATCACCGAAAGATTGAGAGACAACGAGTGCAGGAGTTCTTATCGGCGTTGAAGAGGGATGTACTGCCTGCATAGTTCCCAGTCGTGCATCTTCCAGTCGATCAGCTTTCGCAAACGTAGACGTAGGTGTCTTTCCAACGACAACCTTGACGGAACTCTCGGCTGTCTCGGTCTGCCTTACCCAATCTTCTGTTTGCCTCGCACTTCTTTGACTGCTCCGCATACTTCGTACACTTCTTGCCTCCTCATCGTTTCGCCGGCTCAACAACTCATACTTCCGAGCAATGAATTGCTTGCCTCGCTCCAACTTTTTCCGGAGATCTCGTTCGTTCAACGATCTTTCTTTTTCGATCTTCTCCCGATTTACATCCTCTATTAATTTCTGCTCTTCGTCCAGACGCTGCAGTTCACGATCCAGTCTAGCCTTACGAACACTAGAGGTGTCAGAAATTCCACTAATTATACTCGGTGTTAGCTCGCGCACATTCGACACACAAGTCCCACACGAGAAACTAGTTGAACGTACCATTTCCGTGTTAACGTTGGCACAAGAAAAATGATACCAACGATCGCAATTCCGACACTGTACCATGTACGTTGTTCGGCGTTGTTCGGCCGATCACATCTGATACACTCAAGCAACTCCCCTTCATCACTATCGACCATCGATGGAACGAACAAATCCTCTGATGCACGATTCGACAGCTTATCGTCATCACCCGATGTGAGGTTATTATTTGACTGCTGGATGGCCCTTGTCCGCGACCGGGTTTGTCGAACAATCGACTGCAGATTCATCGCACCACGGATGAATTCTTTAAGATTCTGTTGCGATATATTGGGAGTTCTTTCAGCAGTAATTACTAACCCACGGTTGGGTGGTAATCAGCTTAAAGCTAAAACAAATTTGTTTATTTAAGATAGGTTTTGCAACTAATTTTAGGTTTTTTACTCACTATTTATCTCATATATTTCACAACAGAGTTCTTTGTTAGTTTTAATTCCTAGCCTGTAAGTTCAACTAGTAAGTAATATATTTTAGTAATAGCAAAATACTGTTATAGTGCTGATTGTTGAAAAGTGATAAGCTATTGTTATTTTTCATCCCAGTTTCTCCCGTCATTCCGTTTGACGGTTCGCGCTTCCCGGATCAACCGCTGGGTGTAGTGAGTCGAGCGTTAGGTACAGTTTGCGGTATTCAGTACAAGGGGCTGTTGCGGCGAACACTTTTATACAACTGAAAAAGCGCAAGTTAACCCTATGTAGTTAACCCTATGTACATTTCATATGTAAGATCAGTACTTGAATATTGCAGCATAGTTTGGTCACCTTTTTCATTTACGCACGAGGAACGATTAGAATCAGTGCATAAGCAATTCTTATTATTTGCTCTTCGTAAATTAGGTTGGACAAGATTTCCTCTTCACGTTGCATCAACATTCAAACATTGAAAGCGTGTTGTGAATTTGCAATAGTTTCGTTTGTGAACGATATAGTATCGCATCGGATTGACTCAGTAGAACTGTTATCAAAGCTTCATTTTTACATACCTTCTCGGCAACTGCGAACTCGAAATATATTTACTACGAATCACTATCGCACAAATTATGCCAAATTTGGTTGACTTAATCAAATTACGACTGCTTACAATAAACATAGTGAAACTTTTGATTTTATAATGACCAAAACCAGATTGAAGCAGTGCTTTAAATCTATTCATAATTTTAACACATGATTTGTAACTTGTGAAAAATGGTCTACATCAGATTGACGACAGTAAATAAATAAATTTCCCCTCATGTTTCCCTTCTGCTTGACTACAGCAGCAGATGGCGCCTGTTTCTCGGCATCTTTTGTTATGGTAGTTGAGATTTGACTCGAAATAATCCATCGAATATTGTTAGTGATGAGTGACCCTGTATTGATGACCCCTCGAAAATATTGTTGAAAATTTACATGAACAAATTGATGGAAATATTGACGAAACTTCTGTCGTGTGGGGTGCACTATTAAGCAGCATGATTTCAATACTACCCATACACCAAAATTTGAAAAATATGTGGTAGTTTGACATGATCTATGACATTCCCGATAACACCAATACCATCAAAGTGGAAAACCAATACAAGTAAACGCTTGATTGATTGACATTTGAGTAAAAGTGAGTAGCTTCTACTCAGCTTGGTATTTTTGTATAAAATGTCAAAATATGAGTAACATTGATTTAGCAAAGTGAGCAACTACTACTCTGTTTGTTTAAAAACAATGTTCATTCACTTTTCAGTAATCCTGCAAAAATTTTACTCACCGTGCTTATGTCAAATACTTGTGACAAAAGTGAAAAATCTGATCTCTGATTGAACTTCCGATTTCCCATACATGTTTGAAAATTTAGGAGAAAGGAATGGATCAAGTAAGTTGAAAAGGTAAGAAAATGAATCAGTTGAAAATTAAATCTCCAAATCAAAGATTTGTTCCAGGATATGCAACAGAACTTAAATCCCACAATCAACATGATCATTATTTCAATACCAGCAATGCTGATTTACCGTTCAAATACTCCAAATGTGGAGGTTTCCACACCCGATTCAAAACATTGTAGTAACATTTACTGAGATATGCTGTTTTACTGCATATCAGAACTGAGTACAAGTGACTCTGATTTTGACAAATGCAAGCATTACTCAAAATTGAGTAACTATAGGTTTACTCACTTTAGAGTAGTTCCAATTTTACCGAAAGAGAGAAGATTTTTACTCACTTTGAGTAACATTGAAGGAGCGTGTAAGGAAGAAACATGTTTGGAGGAAAGAGGGAGTTGCGGGAACGAGGAAAACAATCAAAACTCAAGTCGCCTTCCAGGAAAATGAGGAAGAACGGAAAAATGATTGTGTATGTATTATTAAGATTGCATGGTAGTCGGCTTCTTTAAGTGGTTATGACATTTGTGCCTCACTGAATAAACTAAAGATCACTTAGTAGACGGCCGGCGAAACAGGGAAACTCAGACCTCGCCACGGAAGCGATAGTTCTGACTTTTCTTTGATAACTTGAAATTCATTTGTTCCCCATTTTTGTATTCTGAACCAATTATTCAAATTACCTGAGACATTTCATGGACAGTCTAGAACGCAAGCTGTTTTTTATTCACTCAATTATATTATATTAAGTTCATTAGATTTAATTTTATTACAAATAGAAAGTATTTGGGAGAGCTAACATCTGTAGCGATAGATTAAAACTTTCTTCGGCAAATGGTTTACGCAACTCGTTATTTTACCCAACCATTTTTAACGCACTCTGTCAATTACCGTTTCCATCGTATTTCAGTCCTTGCACAGTTTTTGATTGAAATGGATCGTTTGGAGAGGATTTTCACCCAGATCCAATACAAGATTGATTCTTTAGTTAATTATTTTCCTCAAAATCGAACCAAACCGGACATCTTTAAACTAACAGAACTTATTCTGACATTCGGAGGTTGTTTACTATCATCACTTCATTGTCGGATTTCTAACATTTTACATCCCCAGGATTGCACTTCGAATCCACGAAGAAATGGGCAAAGATTTGCTGGCGCATTCATCACCTTGTCGCACTTTTCCACACCTTCGTCATAGTTTTGAACCTGATCGAAAGTGTTCACAGTGAAGGTGATCCCGTCGCTTCGATCTGGTTCTTTTTGCTGCTGGTTTTCTTTTTCGCCGGGATCACGCAGGAGTTTGTTGTGCAACCACAGTTTGAGAGTATAAAACACGCGAAGAACTTCATCAACAACAGCCAAATCACGTCCAACGACACTCATTATGATGGAACGATGCGGAAAAGAGTATCCGGAAAAGTTCGGATGATCTGTGCTGGGGTGTTGACGTTTATCTCCGTCTGTGTCCTGTCGGTACCATTTCTTATGTCACACCAGGACAGATTCTATCGATTACCGCAAGTTCTGCTTAGTTTGGGCCCACCACTATCCAGTGTAATTCAATTGTTTCACAATTTAACCGTATTTCCGCTTTGGATCAACAAGGTATTAGGCCCGACGATTCTCATCACTGCACTTTTGTCGGGATTCCATACTGAATACCAAATCGTGGCACATGGTTTAGGAAACTTTGTTAGTGTCGTAAAATCCGATGTAAATTCGATGCATGATGTTGAGGATGCATTCTGGAAGAGTTGCATGCAGCGTACTCGCTTTCACATAGAACAGCATATACTAGTGTCAGAGTAAGTAAAGTAGTGATGGAATAGCTTTGATGTATTATTTTTTTTAATTTGCAGGAACTTGAAGCAATTGAAAGTAGTCATCAAAATGCTATACTTCATTATTCACTACTGTTCAATGGTGTTGATTGGATTGTCAATCTACGTACTACTGATGGAAGGAACATTCGCTGGTCGTATGATTATTGTAATGGCTGTGATATTTTTTTCCGCCGGATGCTACTGGTGGTGTATTCTTGCTGAGTCTTTTCAAGACATCGTAAGACATTCTATTGTTATCGTTAGTAGAGTTGTGTATTCTTAAACATGACTCCTACATTACAGAACCAAACCATGGAAGAGTACATTTTCGACCTTATGATGGCGATTCCGTACCATGCAAAGCATCATTCGGATTACATTCAACTTCGGACGATGCTCATGATATTCAAGATCAATATCCGAAACGGAGCGCAATTTACCTGTGGAGGCATTTTCAACCTTTCGATGGAAGCTTTCGTGCATACTGTCAATACGTCTTACTTTCTGTTGACATTTTTACTGAATGTTGGTACTCGATCGTGAGCTTTGTTGGGGATGAAATATTGGTCCATTAGATTGCTACTTGGGTAGTCCAGAACAAGCGCAACGTGATTGATAATTGTATTATAAATCAGCTTACATAAATCACCATAATTAACTTCGTTCAACTTTCTGAATATGTTTGAGAGAAATTACTTGCTGACTTATTTAATAGTTGGTGAACTACCATTCGATGAAGTATAGCGAAAGTTTTACGGGGAGACGTGATGTTCAGTTATATGTAAACAAAAGGACGCAGCCAAATCACCTAGAAGACAAAGGGAGTGCCAGCGATGATTCAGAAGTGTCTTTGTTAACCAGCAGCTCCCTGATTTAACTTTTCAGCTCCCTGCTCCTATCATTTGCCTGATACATTTTAGTTGAAGCCTAAAAGGAGTGCAACCATATAATTTATGAAGAGCTTTGAGTGGGTTGGTATATTTCCTTTTAATTCCGTTATAATTGCTTATCTTTTGACAGATACGCGTATTTCGTCTACTACTTGCAGACTTCATCAGTGCCAAGTACTCAACACCACTGAAGAATCCATCTTTAATCTACGAGTTACTCGTATCCACTCGGTATCCACTGCCATGTCAAAATTTACCTAAACAGGTACCTAAATTCAGTCTCCAACAGGTAGATGCATGCTACGATGTGTTGTTGTAGGTAGCATGCTAAAGAGTCTCGAGTATCCGTTTCCTTGATCTCTATTAAGCAATGTTGATGGATTATGTTTAAATATTTCTAGACTTTCGGCTACGTCTAGTTTCCAAGGTGAAGATACAGTCCGCAGGATATTAATGTTTTCCTTAGTCAAATTGTGCCCCTTTTTAACGATATGTTCTGCAACCTTGGATTTAAATTAATAATGAAGCCCTTTATCCATCTCTTTGTTAGCCTTTTTTACCTCTGCGATGTGTTCCTTAAACCTTGTTTTCAAAGTCCTTTTCGTCTGACCAATGTAGATTTTATTGCAATCTGGACAAGAGATTTTGTAGACTCCGGCTTTCCCTAAGACATTTATTGAATCCTTAGTTGATCCTAACAGTGACTTCAGCTGATTTATCCTACTGCTGAATACTAAATCGAGGCCAAAACTTCTAAACTTTGAAATCAATGGTTTGGTAATGTTTTTGTCGAAATTCACCGCTACCCGTTTTAAACCCTCAGTTACTGGAGTAAGAGTTGTCGAAATACGCCTAAAATGATCCCTTGTTCTTTTATCGATTACTGCTTGAATTGTTTTTTCTTGATACCCATTAAGTCTAGCGATTTCAAAAATGTGAGCTATTTCCTTTGATTTGCCTGTATCACTAAGAGGAAGAGTTTGCATCCTGTGAACCATGTGGTGAAAAGCGGCCATTTTGTGTTGATGGGAATGGTTTGAAGTGCTTGGTATTACTCTCTTTGTGTTTGTTGGTTTCCTATAGATTTCGAAATTGAACGAAGACGTTTCCCTGATGATTAGAAGATCTAAGAAGGGGAGTTTACCGTCTCTCTCTTCTTCGTGAGTAAATTTGATGTCCTTGTGAACGTTGCTTATGGCCTCCAAAGTTTTTGATAAATCTTCCCTTTTGACAATGCTAAAGATGTCATCCACGTACCTATACCAACATTTGGGCAACAAATTCCTATCCTCCAGAGTATTTTCTAGGTTAGCCATGAACAATTCACATAAAAATGGAGAAAGCGGATTGCCCATAGGAGCGCCTTTAGTTTGTTTGTAGAAATTTCCTCTGAAAATGAAATAATTTTCCTCCATACAAAGACGAGTAAGCTTGAGATATGACCGAACTTTGTTTTTCCAAGTAGAATCCTCACGTTGCTTCAGAAGCCAGTCCTCTAAAAGGCTGATGGCTTCCTTTACTGGTACACTCGGAAAAAGTGCTGTGACATCAAATGAAACCATGACTTCATCTTCCCGAATCTCTCCGGATGCCTGAAGCTGACTTGCGAATTCCTGTGTGCTGTTAACTGAGCGAGTGGAAAAGGGTTTAGGCATATTTTGAAATTCCTTCACTAGCCATTTGGCAAGCTTATGAGTGGGGGATCCTTCAGCCGAGATAATCTCCCTCATTTCGTTTCCTGGTTTGTGAATCTTTGGTAATTTAACTTCATTAAAGAAACGAACTTTTTCGGACAGCAAACTTTCTTCGGCAACTAGTTTACGTAACTTGTTGTGTATACCATATTAAAGTAGACTGTCGCTAACGAACTTCAACACGATGCAGTCCATTTCCTGGTATTGATTAAAATGGATCTTTTCCGGTGGACTCCTGTTCAGTTTTGCTCCAAAAATAACACTCTAATTAAATATTTTCTATCGTAAACCTCTTTTCGCAAGGGACATCTTTCAACTAACGGGGCATTAGGAGGTTCTGGTTTATTTGTCTGATCTGATCGATTTACTGAGTTTTGACGTTTCTCATTTCCAGGATTGCACTTTGAATCCACGAAGAAATGGACGATCACATTCTGGCGCCTGTACCAGTTCCTCGCAGTTTTCCAAACCGTCATCATAATTTCGAACCTTGTCGAAAGTTTTTACAATATAGATGATCCCTGTGATAAATTATAGGTATTTTTAAAATTTATTTATACAATTGATTATTAGCAACTTTCGTGAAGCAACACCCACCATTTGTTATCTTTTTGTCTACTCTCGTACACGCTCGTCACAACTACTCAAGCAATAAGTAAACATCCTCATCAGGATGCCACATCCTCCCCACGCATTAAATTAAACTAGCTTCAACATATGATATTGTTTCATTCCATCTACGAAAGATTATTTACATTATTCATGTATCGCTGTGGTCGTTTAATCATTCTGGTTGCTCGTCGTTTTGAGATTGATTCATCATCATTCGAAATCTGGGTGTCGATCGTTCTATCGCAAGCTGTACGTAGAGGTGTACTATGAATAAGTTTCACACCCCACACGTCCTTCAACTATTCTTTCAGCTCTGCGCTATTGAAAGGGGGTCCATTATCGGCCTTTAACGTTTTCGGGATGCAATAGGCAGTGATGCCACATTTTTTCGATTTTAAATCTGTATTTTCAGCGCAAAACATCTTTTTAATCTGTATCTGACTGGCAAAAATTTGTAAACAAATCTGTAAAATTTCTTTATCGTGGTCTTAGTGCAGCTTTACGTAAATCTTCATTGAGTTAATTCATAGTTCAGAAGGACTTTGATCAAAGTTTAAAATCTTGAAAAATTTCTAAAGTTGGCTTTCTAAAGAATTTGTCGATTTGTAAAATCTCGAAATCCTACAATATTTTTTTAAATGATGTGTATTTTTTCTACAGATTGGAAATACAAAACATTAAGTTCCAGTTGTGAGAGACGAATCTGTTTCCGGCTGAAGATTTTCTTAATGAAGTAACTATTACAATTTTCTAGATTTTTTTTTTTTTTTTTGTCTGTGATTACGAAAACCTTTATCTGGACATGTATTTGTTTTTTTTTTCTGCTCCGTAATTTTACTGAAAGTTTAGTAGAATTGCTTGCAATATTCCAAGGGGTGTTCAACTCTGCACACCTTAATTCGTGCTGAGTTATTATTTGTGCCAAGCGCTCTGCCGAACATGCCCATCAAGGACAATTAAAGTGTGCTTATCAAGCTATTTGGCAACCCTGAAAGTTATGACTTTTGTAATTTTGTTTACATTCTCAACTTCTCTGATGTATCATGGCAGACATTCACTTCCATTCTCATTAGAGCGTTATCGGGTCGGGAGGTGGAAGAAGAACTGCAAACCATCAAACCAATACGGTGCTCTAGCATAGTTCAATCCCACGCTTGGAGCAACATCGTCGAACCAGTTTTAAATCATCTGATCGACTCAGAAGTGCGTGTCCTCAAAGATATAACCCAAGTCTATCGTATCGCTGATTATGATGCCTTCCCCTGTCTTACTTTGAAAATAGGATTCTCAGCCACCGCAGACTTCAGCATTAGCGCTTTATCAGGCAGCTGTAGATCTGTATAGAACTCGAGAAGATTCCGCCTAATCCAGCCATCTCCACACAGGTGACAAACGTGGGCGATTCGTGATTCAAGAGCGTATGGGTTTACAGATACACCTTTCAATATTCTATGGACATCGCTAAAAAGTCCTGTGGTTGTCCTATCCAAGTCCACACCAATAAAGGCTAATGACTGACAAGAATATCCGAGGAAAACCACAGGAGAAAATGTAAACATTTTCGTCCCGAAGATACTCGGCAAGACAGGGAGCCAAATCTGGCCACCGCCTATGATAAGCTTGTTTTTCTTTCTTTATTGTTCATTATGCATAACAAAAATTTTGATGTACCTCAACTCTCGCAGAACATCTTGCTCTGATCCTTCGTTATACGCTTCGAGATTGGATACACACAATAGTATCAAATGTTATGTTCAAAAATAAGAAGTGTGTTCTGGAATAAAGCCTCCAGTGGGACAGTATGTGGGCTAGAAAAATTTCACGATATTTCCCAATGTTCATCAAGGAAAAAGTTCGTGAGTCCTAGTGCGTTCTGGCGAACTTTTCCAATACTGAATATGAAGATTCATCAAACTATAGATGCTCGATGCTCATCGTTCCACAATTAAATCCGATTCTCGCAGGATGCATGGTACTCTTCTTTTCGTACGAATAACAGCCATGTTCTGCCATCCCCGTTGTATAGTTGGGATCCATTTGCTTGATATTGATACAATTTTTGGTGTGGCCGTTCGAATTTATCATCAAAGACAACCGTCGGGCATTTTTCACAATGATTTCATCTACAATCGAATACGAATCGTCTCTAGAGGAAACCCACACTTGTAACGCGACAGCCCGTCGAGCTTCCCTTTTTAAAGAAGGATGGCTTAAGCGCCACTCCTAAAGGAGACCATCCAACAGTTGGTAGCTTTCCCGGGTTTGAGACCTTCCTAGGGAGAGGATCAAGTTTCCCGAATTTCGGGTAGGAAGCTGACTGGCTGACTAACACGCGTTCGGCGTACTTCACGTAAGACGCGCAAGATATCCCTAATTCCTATAAGACTTACGCAAATCAAACTCCGACCATCGGCCAAAGACTAGGAACACGTGAACGGGGGTTATCATCACCGGCCTAGCCCTAATCGTCCCCGTTTGTACTGAAACGCTTCCAATTCCAGAGTTGCCAGAAAATTAGTCAGATTCGGGCTGACTACCCAATAAACATCAAATTCCAAAAACTACAAAACGAACGCGAAGTAACATGAAACCTCAAAAGACATTAACCAAACTATCTCTCATTGGTACACAACAGAAAACATTCAGTGTATCGTAAACTGATTTATTCCAAGCGGGATCAACATTTGTACAGCTCTATTCTACCATAAAGCTCAAAGCACAGAAATTCAAACGTTTACAAAGACTTTATTTCTCGTAGCTTTGTTCCCCTTTTCATTGCCTAGGCCTAGTTGTTTGTCATCCTTTCCCCTTACGTACTACCTATCTTTCCTAGCGTGTGCGATTATTGTATCTGTCCCATGTACTCCTCCTGTGTGCACTCTGCGGTAACTCAGCGATCGATTGCTTCAATGGTCGTCTTCACATTTCTTTAATTGGTTATTCTAAGGGCTACTCCCGTTCATTGACGGCTTACGGGATAGCTGTATTTGAGTGTGTCTCAAACGAGTCACATGGCCATGGACGACACAAACAAACATGCATGCATTTTCTACTCACGACCTAGGTTTTACGTGATGTCCTTTGGTGGGGAGACTGGCGGCGGTACCGAAGCTGCTTGGTGCACTACTCCGGCCCAGAAACGATCGCGGATGCGACAATGGCTGATGATGTGTCTCCCTCACCGATTCGCGGGCTTACGCGACAGCGTGGTACAAGCGGTCGTGTGTACGTTGGCTGAACGTACTCTCCTCGACGAATGGCCTGCCTGCCCAGGGCACGACTTGACGATGTACCCAGGGAATCTTTGCAACGGATAGGTGGGGTCAAAGAGTGGTTCCAACGAAATGGTGGTGTGTCGGCAAACGACCTGTGCTGCCACGAATCGTTTTCTCTAAGACACACGCTAACCACTAACCGCCAAATAGCTAATATAGCTTCGCTCACTACTGTTAACTTTTTACACACACCACGGCACGGATCAAAAACTGACCACTCTTGCCTCTTCCACGTATCAGTACAAAGTCGACGAGTTAGGGCTAAATGTGTCTTCAGATACCACGCTTGGTGACCTTTGTCCCCGGTAATCGTGATTTCAGACGAAGGCCAAAATCACGAAACCGATTCTCAAAATTGAGCATGCGACAATTCCTATAGAAATAGGGACATCTCATTCCACCGAACGAATATTAATCGTCCAGCCACATTCCTCTCCCGAGTTCGTGAAAGTGCAAAGCCGAACAGGAAAGGTCAATGCATTCCTAATTGTTTTAGGTGCAGGTCGATGCACGCGAATCGACGCGGTAATGTGAACAAGAAGACACGCTCAACAGGCTATCGGGACATGTGTTATAGAAAGCATAACTATGATTGTAGTTTGTAAATGTTCATTGCTAATGTGCTAATCATAAAGCGTACTTGCTACACACTGCCGCTAAAACGATGTCCATGAGTGAGCCGTGTATGACCAATCCTCAGCCGAGTCAGAACTTTCTGATCTCGAGAATTGGGTACATCTTTCCACTCTTGTCTTATCAGCAGCCTCATTCCCTAGAATACCTGTGTGTCCAGATACCCATACAAAGGTTATGTTAGCGAACCCCTGCACCTCCAACAACCACGGGTGTCCGACCTGCCCATGCTCAAGGGCAGAGAGACAACTCGCAGAGTCAGAGAATACGGCCTGAGACCAATTTGCTAGCCTACAAGCTTGCAGGAGAGCATAGGCCTCAGCTGAGAAGATACCACAGAGACCGGGTAACCGGCCGCAGCGGCTTATGTCCTCCCCAGACACGCCATAACCAACTTCCTCTACGATTAATGAACCGTCCGTAAATAGCATGGGCCTTCCCTCGTATGAGGCAGCGATCTCTCTAAATGCAGCTTTCGCCTCATCAGAGCTGGTCCCCGCCCCGCACATAGCTTTAACCCTCCAATCAACTTTCGGGGCAGTAGCATCCCATGCCCGTTTCCACAGCCTAGCTCGCTGGGCTAACGTGGGAAAATCTACTCCCGTCAAGTCGCTCCACCATTCTCTCGCCCTTGCAACCGTGGGCCTGTCATTGAGAATGGAATCCCTTTCTAATAACCGCAGCGCCTTGGTGGCCAGGTCTTCGGTGACATCATGCACCAAAGAAACCTTTCCATTCTCCACCAACAGAGAAGCAATCGGTGAAGACCTCAGCGCTCCGCTACAAATTCTGTACGCCTCATTGTACTGAGGTCCCAGAATCTTGAGCAGGGAGACACTATCCCTGCTCTACAATTCCGCTCCGTAAAGGATGCTAGGGACAACCAGAGCCCTAGCAACCTTGGTCAATGTACTACGAGAGGCTTCAGAGAAGCGACCATTTAGGGTCCGAAGGATATTCAGCTTGTTGTTGACGTTATCCTTCACCAACTTGGTATGCTTAACAAATCGGAGTTTGTTATCAATAGTCACACCAAGCAATTTCATCTCGCGTACGGCCTTGACCGCATGCTCACCGATACTAACATATGGCAGGCTCGGTCTGTGATGATGACCAAAGCAGCCGTGCAGCAGTTTGGACTTCTCGGGGGAAATCACAAATCTAACACCATCTGCCCAGTCAACGACAGACTGCACTGCATCCTGCATCTTTTGCCTAACCACCCTACCGTATTTACCTAACACGATAAGGGTAATATCATTGGCGTATACAATAATGTATACTTCCTTAGGAATGCGTTCAAACACTGAGTTCATCGCAATGAGAAACAGTGTAACCGAGAGTACAGACCCTTGCGGGATGCCATTCTCCAGCAACCTCGAGGAAGAGGTTGCGCCAGCGTTCAATACTCGAAACCTACGGTTCTGTAGAAAGTTTTCTACGTAGTTAAACATACATCCTTGGAAGTCCCAGCTCTTGAGGGAAGTCAATATAGGGAGCTTCCATGTCATATGCCTTGGACAAAACGAGGGAGACTACATCTACATGCAAATTTTCCGACGAGACCTTGTCCAATAAATGATCGAGCTCAGAGAAGAACGTCTCCGATCCATAGCCGCATAGAAATGCGTGTTGCCGTGGGTGGATCCGTCCTTGCCTCTCCAGTTCAGTTGACAGACGATGGTTAACCATCCGCTCGAGTGTTTTTCCCATGCAGCTCAGCAGGGTTATCGGTCGATAACCTTCTGTTAGGGTTTTATCTTCCCAGGTTTGGGAATAGGAATAACCAACCCTTCTTTCCACTCGTCCGGTATCTGTGTCAAGAAGAGCCAATCGGCCGGCAAGGGGTTTTCTCCTAAGCAAGGGATACCCAATGTCGTCAGGGCCCGCAGCCTTACCAATGCCGCGGCGCAGGGCCCAGTTGAGCTCTTCAAGCACGAATACCCTGTTGTAGTCTTTAACTAGACTACACTGCCTGTCACGGGAGTAGCGGTACTCCCCCTCAGCCAATGACTTTACACGCAGGAACTCATCACTGTGATTGCTGTTTGCCGACACCTTGGCAAATTGATCAGCAAAGGCCTCACTGATAAGTTCTGGGTCTTTCGTGTAATCGCCATTCAACTTAATAACCCTCTCAACATGTCTGATCTTACCACTGAGAGACTTTACCTTTCACCATAGCTCACTAGAGCTAGTGGTTTCCGATATGTCCACGCTGAAACCTGACCATGTATCCTGCTTTGCAGCTTTGATTACGCTTCTAGGTTTAGATCGAGCAAGCTGAAACTCCCTCAATCTGTCGGCCCTAAAAGGATCATCAAGTTGCAACCTACGCAGCGCCCTTAGACATTTACGTCTAGCCTTAATCGCCGTATGAACTTCTGTCCCCCACCAAGGGACAGTTTTCATACCTCCTCTCCCTCCAGCCTTTGGGATGTGACGATGAGCGGCCTTACTCAAGATTTGGGTCCAGTCACCTGGTCTTAATATCGTGGCGTCACCAGGCAGTTGGCGACAGACTTTTTTGCCAAAGCTGTCCCAGTCTGCCTTCTCAAGGTTCCATCTAAGTCTTGTCACAGTAGACGGGAGGTCTACAGCCTGTGACAATGAAATAGGGAAATGATCACTTCCGTGTAAGTCATCGTCAACTCGCCAGATAAACTGGCTGGCTACATCCCAAGAGGCTATGGCCAGATCAATCACGGACTCTACCCCGGTGGTGGGATCGAACCGAGTCGGTCTGCCATCGTTCACCACTGAACAACCCAACGTGTCCAGTAGCTGATACAACCTCTCACCGCGAACGTCAGTCTTATGTGATCCCCAGGAGGGGTGGTGCGCATTCAGTTCGCCCACTATCACATAAGGGACAGGCAGCTGCGAGATGAGATCTTGCAGTTTGCCGATGACGTTCACTTCCTTGCCAACCCTATTCCTCGGAGCCATGTATAAGCTAACAACAGTCAGCTTATACGGAAACTGAATGGTGACCGCGGTGGCCTCCAGTTCAGTATCCAACTGCTCTACCTTATGTGGTATATCTTCTCTAATAGCCAATCCAGTGCCGTCGATGTAGGCATTAATGTGAGGCTTAATATACCATTAGGCATTAGATCTGCTACCTTGGCCATCGTTTCTTGGAGAGCGACGACACAAGGGTTCAGTTTCTTTGTCAATAGCTGGATCTCAGATAACTTTGATCGCAACCCATGGACATTCCATTGCAGTATTACGTTCAATGGCTCTTTACCATTCTGTTGTGGGACATCAGACATGGTAACTACTTTTTACCGGTAACAGCATCGCTTTCGCGCTCCGAAACCGAGTCCATAGGGGGAGAAGGTGCTGTATTTTCTCCTTTTATCAGCTTTTCTTACCTCGAGTGTCCTCGAGGCCGGCGGTCTGCTTCCGTTTTTTACGGGTCACGGGAGCAGTAACCTCGCTCTCATCAGAGTCGAGGTTAACGCCAACTCTTTCGAGTTGTCCAACAAGGGAAGCACATTCCATCTCAAGGCGAGTCTTGGACTCCTTGAGCTGTTTGATTTTCCCCTTGCCAAGGGCGACCTCCTTTCGTAGACTTTCCACCAACTTTTCAAGGAGCTGTTTGTCCTTGTCGGTTGGTGTTTCGGCATCAGACAAGGGGTCGGTGCCAACCTCTTGGGTTAGCACTTTGCCCTCCCTACCAGTAGTCTTTCCACTCTTGGTAGCAACTTGCGTAAGACCGGCAGGTGGACTAGCACCAACCCCAGTATTCTTGCACTGGGTAGTCCCCTTTTTGCCGGCCTTCGCACCCTTTGCACGTGGAGCTCCGGCTGTTCCCTTGCACTGAGGGTTCGACTTCGCAGCTCCCTGCTTGGCCTTCTTCTTCTTCTTACCTTTGGAAGGCAAAAAGGGCACCTGCTGACCCTTACCAGAGTCAACAGGTGCCGTCCTAGCAGCAACCGCTGCATAGGACTTCCCGCTTCGCTCATCGCTATAAACCTATTAACCAAAGGAGACACCAAGGTTAGTTTTGATCCTTAGAATATCAGCTTCTTTCACGTAGGTAGGGCACCTACGGTTAGTCGACTGATGATTGCCTCGACAATTGGAGCAGAAGGCCTTTGCTCCACATTTCTCGGCAAACGGATGGACCCCTGAACAGACCCTGCACCTGGTCTTGTTCTTGCAACCCGCGCGACCATGCCCATACCCATAGCAGTTGTAACACTGCAAGGGCAAGGCGTAGTACGCTCGGGTCCTAATGCTGAGGAGACCAAACTTAACCGTTTCCGGAAAGCTGGTCCCCTTGAAAGTTAACACCACGGATGAGGTGTTAACCTTCCCCTCGCCACTAACCTTGCAGATTCTGTGGACATCTACTACACCTTGTGTAGCAAAATGCTCCATCAGAGTCTGCACCGATTCATTGATGATATCAACACTTCATACCACGCAACGAACTTTATTCAAAGTAGGGTGTGCACCCACCCGAACTTTGAACCCTCCACTAAGTTCAGTGATCTGCTTCAGCTTTTCAGCATCAGCAGGATCACTAACCTTTAGCACGTAACGCAAACCACCCCGATCCGTGTGGGCCTCAACAGTATGCCCAGCAGAACGCTGAAGCCACGTCGAGATGGTTCCACGCTACTTTACCGCCTCCTTCGACTGCCTCCATGAGGAGAACAATCGTCCCGCTGCGTTTATTTTTCGCCAGGGTCCGTCGACCCTCACAATAGCTGATTCTGTTTTGCATAATCAACTATTTCATACGGGAGAGACCCTCTCGGGCCGAAGCTGCCGGAGTCTGTTCCCAATGCAAACCTTAGGGGAAAAAATATAGGACAGTGCCTCACCCCTATCACACTGAACGGAAACACTTAAGACGGGAGGTTCCATCTGCCAGCCCGAATCGCTCCGTTGCTTCAAACGTGGACGCTAGAAGTAGGTCTATACACTCTACCTACAGAATGCATTCATCCTGAACAAACTTTAGCCACACGAAATCCACTATCTACAATTGTTTAAAGTCCGGTAGACAACTGACTGCCGCCAGAAAGGCTGAGCACGGTAATCGGATGGGCCTAAGACATGACTAGGTCCCATCCTGCACACACTCAAAACCTTCGGACTCCCCCGTTCTTGTTCGCGTTTCTGGCTACAACGCCAGCAACCCCACCGAGCACCGCGTGGAGGTAAGAATCGGAGTTCAGATGCACAGATATCGCAAGTCGCCGATCGTCTGGCAGAGCCCGACAACCGTTGACGAGCGTTCTTATGCACTGCTTTACCCGGCCCCGCCGTAGCTGTGCTTCCATTTATTAACGTCCTTTTAAGCAAACCACCTTGAGGAGGTGGAGATAGTTCATTCAGGACGACCGTAGCTGTGCTTCCATTTATTAACGTCCTTTTAAACAAACCACCTTGAGAAGGTGGTAATAGTTCATTCAGGACGACCAAGTCGTAACCAGACCGAGCCGGTTAGCATCCCCAGGTAGCGATAACCACAGGCTACTTAGAGAGTTGGCTATAACCTTATTGCTCTGTCGTCGTCATCACGGGCACTACCGATGTATTGACAGTAGTGCTTCGGTGACAACGATGATCCCCCGTTCTTGTTCGCATTACTGACGGCAAATATCACCGCCAGCAATCCCATCGGGCACCACGTGGAGGTAAGAATCGGAGTTCAGGTGCACAGAGGTCGCAAATCGCCGGTCAGGGCAGAACCCAACAACCATTGATAGGCGTTCTTATGCACCTGCTTTACCCGGCCCCGTAGCTGTGCTTCCATATATTAACGCCCTTTTAAACAAACCACCTTGAGAAGGTACCCCCCCCCCCCCCCCCGTAGCTGTGGATACGTCTATTAACGTCTCTTTAAACTGTTCCCCTACAAGAGGAGAATTTAGTTCATTCGAGACGGAGGCCCCCCCGTAGCTGTGCTTCCATCTATTAACGTCCTTTTAAACAATCCACCTTGAAAAGGTGGATATAGTTCATTCAGGACGGCCAAGTCGTAACCAGACCGAGCCGGTTAGCATCCCCAGGTAGCGATAATCTTGGGCTACTTCGAGAGTTGGCAATAACCTTATTGCTCTGTCATCGTCATCACGGGCACGACCGATAATTGACAGAAGTGCTTTGGTGACAACGATGATCCCCCGTTCTTGTTCGCATTACTGACGGCAAATATCACCGCCAGCAATCCCACCGGGCACCGCGTGGAGGTAAGAATCGGAGTTCAGGTACACAGAGGTCGCAAATCGCCGGTCAGGGCAGAACCCAACAACCATTGACAGGCGTTCTTATGCACCTGCTTTACCCGGCCCCCGTAGCTGTGGTTCCTCTCGTACTGCACAGCAATTCCGTTAAGACAATATTGCACACCAGGAGGGTAAAACTAACCTGTCTCACGACGGTCTAAACCCAGCTCACGTTCCCTTGAAAGGGTGAAAAATCCTACGCTTTGTGAATTTTGCTTCACTATTATAGGAAGAGCCGACATCGAAGGACCAAAAAGCCACGACGCTATGAACGCTTGGCGGCCACAAGCCAGTTATCCCTGTGGTAACTTTTCTGAAACCTCTTGCGAAAAACTCTTTAAACCAAAAGGATCGTGAGGCCTAGCTTTCGCTGTCTCAATATGTACTGAACATCGATATCAAGCCAGCTTTTGTCCTTATGCTCAGCGTGTGGTTTCTGTCCACAATGAGCTGACCTTCCGTTATTGTTTTGGAGATGTACCGCCCCAGTCAAATTCCGCACCTGGCACTGCCCATGACTTGGAGTATCCAGATGTCTTGCTGTCATCGGCGTACTGTGTGAACGTTGAGTAAACTGGGGCAGCCGAAGCCACCCGTTCAGATCGCACGCCCAGAGCCACGCGACGGACGCGATAACCGCAGGCGCGGTCTTGTGCATTATGGCCAGAAATGACGACATGACTGAACACTGAACAAGAAACCTTATGTTAGGAGGTTGCAATAACCTTAGCACTTGTTCCACCTGATCATGTAAGTAAGGCAACAGTAAGAGTAATGGTATCTCATTGGTGCCGGGGAGATAATATGTTACCCCGGCTCACAGCTATTCTGCACCTCTTATATTGCCTTACAATGCCAGACTAGAGTCAAGCTCAACAGGGTCTTCTTTCCCGGCTAGTGTTTCCAAGCCCGTTCCCTTGGCTGTGGTTTCGCTAGATAGTAGATAGGGACAGACGAAATCAGACAGAGGGGACAGAGAGAGCTCTTCGATATAAAAATTTGGTAGATATCGTATGGCTTTTTCGCACTGGTTGTGCAGCCAGACAGAAGCTAATTCCACACACGAAGTGACAGACGACTAACTGGCGAAGAAATCAATGAAAATAAAGTGGTTCGCTGGAATAGAATTTTCTTAGAAGCTTGTGCCATCAGCCACCAGATGGGCTAGTATTTTTGTTTTGATTTGAACAAAGTTGATTTTGTGTGCAATGAACTTTGACAGTGTGCAAGGAATGTATTATTTTGTCATTTTTTATGCATTTCAGGGTTGAGTAGAGTGAAAGAGATAGAACCAAAACATTCTAGTACATTTAGTGAAAATTTGGCTTTGATAAATCCGGTGTCTTCATAAGAATCAAATCCCTGATAACGAGCGATATCTTGACGACTAATGCCGATTGATGATACATAGTTTACGCGGGTGATGTCACAATCTGTTATCAGATATGACCCGTCCTGCAAGCGATCTCATACAATTTTAACGGCTTTTAAATTTAACAAATGCATGATTTCAATTCAAATAAATAAAATCCTGGGTAGGTAGATGACGGTTGTTTCGACTTTTCATTGAAGGTTTGTATTATGAGTTGCTCAAATTTACTCGCTGCGAATCTAAAGGGTGATACGGTCAAAATTTGGTCAAGGGAAAACGCGTGTAAATCGGTGAAATCGTTTATTTAAAAAATCAAATTAAATTTCTTTTTCAAGTTCAATTAGTATAAAATTCAGGAAAAATATTCAGTTATTCTTCCGCTTTTCCAAATCCGAATTGCCGGGCCTTACGCTTGACCCCTGCCATCAGATTTTGTACAGCCACCTTGTCCACCTTCTTCGCCGCAGAAAGCCAGTTTGCCTTGAACTGCTGCTCGCCCTTAGCAGTTTTTTTGGTCTTCTTTAGGTTCCGCTTGACAATAGCCCAGTATTTCTCAATTGGGCGGAGCTCTGGCGTGTTGGGAGGGTTCTTGTCCTTGGGAACCACCTGCACGTTGTTGGCGGCGTACCACTCCATGGCCTTTTTACCGTAATGGCAAGATGCCAAATCCGGCCAAAACAGTACGGAACAACCGTGTTTCTTCAGGAAAGGCAGCAGACGTTTATTCAAACACTCTTTCACGTAAATTTCTTGGTTGACAGTCCCGGAAGTTATGAAAATGCTGCTTTTCAAGCCACAGGTACAGATGGCTTGCCAAACCAGATATTTCTTTGCGAACTTTGACAGTTTCATGTGCTTGAAAACATCTGCTACCTTTCCCCTTCCTTTTGCCGTATAAAACTCCTGTCCCGGAAGCTGCTTGTAGTCGGCTTTGACGTAGGTTTCGTCGTCCATTACCACGCAGTCAAACTTCGTCAGCATCGTCGTGTACAGCCTCCGGGATCGCGCTTTGGCCGTCGTATTTTGTTTATCATCGCGATTTGGAGTCACTACCTTCTTGTAAGTCGATAGTCCGGCTCGTTTTTTGGCTCGATGCACGGTTGTAGACGATACACCCAGCTTATTTGCGGCATCTCGGAGAGAGAGGTTAGGGTTTCGCTTGAAACTACCGGCAACTCTCTTTGTCGTCTCAGCGGCTTCCGGTTTTCGATTTCCCCCCGATCCAGACTTTCTGGGTGTCGACAAACGTTCCCCAAACACTTTAATTACATTTGTAACGGTTGATTTGGCAACTTTTAGCGATTTTGCCAACTTTGCGTGCGAGTAGCTCGGATTTTCGCGATGCGCGAGCAAAATTTTGATACGCTGCTCTTCTTGCTTGGACGGCATTTTGACAACTGAAGAGTGAATTCCAAAATCAAAATAGGAGCAACATTCTACACACATACACCTTCAAAATGAGGGGTGTTCAGGTTTTTTAAATGCAAAATTGAAAGAAATACGTCAAGTTGATATTGACCAAATTTTGACCGTATCACCCTTTATTAGCTCTGAGTACAGCTGGCTTGCGCCTTGCAACTACATCATACGATGACAGCATTGTCAACATCAAGCGACAGATGACATCTTCCTCGTCCATCTGCGCACCAGCCCCTTTCATTTCACGAAGAAGCTTATCAAAACGAAAAAAAAATGGTCATGTAACTTCTCACTTTCATGATAGCGCATCTGCCGTTTCAGCAGGAAACGATTCGTTATGCTTTTCCTCTCGAACGCCTCGTGAAGTTCGTCCCAAATTTCGGACTTATCTTGTCCTTGATGTATTCGAGATGACTGTCAGCTACCGCTTGATAAGCACCAACCGACACTTATTTTCATGCCGCATCCGAGCTGTTCATTTAACCTCTTTCTCCGCCGTCACCTTCGCGAATCCGAAGTTGGAATAACCCAAAAATTCTCTTCCTCTGCCACTACGTCGACGCACCGCTGCACTTCCAGCTTTCATTCAAAAACACCAGTTATTAAAACCGGTTCCATCGATCGGCTTAATCCGGGAGAATCCTGACATCGTCATCTATGCCGTCACTTTTCGCGATTCCGAAAATACAAAATCAATACTGTTATACCAACCGGTGAGCACTCGTGCTTATTTCAGTTACCGTGGGACGTAATTTGTGATTAGTCCCGGTCCCTTTCAAATTGTATAATTATTTATGTATGGTCCTTATATTTGAAATGACGTTTCACATTCATCTAGTGATGGCCGATTTTCATTCAAATAATCGATTAATCGATTAACGAACCGAAAAGTAAAATATTTGTAATCGGTTAAAACATGCCGATACACGCATTAACTTCTCCAGAGGATCATCGACCATCATTTCAAACATGTGCTGCATTACAATTGGTGCAAAAATGACTGCACAGCGAACAAAAAAACCGATTAGTTGTTGCTCGAGTTATTAAAAAATGGGACACCTCTGATTTGGATGTCATTGTTTTGATGAAAAAAAAGAGCGCAAAATATCTTCTCTACTGAGGAGGCAGCAAAACCACGAAATTACCTTGCATACGGGGGGTACTCATTGGATGAAAGAGACCGTCAAAGAGGACACTAAAATCGAAAGTTTTTCTTCCGACTGTTTCATCTTAGTATTCTTCTTTGGTTATACTAGGCCCATAACCTCTTAGCAAGAGTAAAATAAAACGCGTGATTTCAACGAGGTCAAAGAACAGCGAATGAATATTTATTCTGACGTTTCTGTTGCTGCACGGTTATTAGAGATTTTGGTAATTTAATTGATATTTACTCAGTTACACTGTTATCGGATTTGGCATCCTGCCATTACGGAAAAAAGGTCATGCCTCCAACAACGTGCTGGTGGTGCCCGAGGACAAGTACCCTCCCTACTCACCAGAGCTCCGCGCAATCGAAAAATATTGGGCAATCGTCGAGCGCACCAGAAGAAGATCCAAAAAACTGCTGGAATCGAGAAGCTGGATGGCAAACTGGCGTTCTGCGGTGAACTAAGTGGACGAGGTGGCTGTACATAATCTGACGGCAGGAGTTAAACGAAAGGCCCGGTAATTCGGATCCAGTTAGCCGGAAACTGCTGCTGAATATTTGTTTCTATATTCTATACTAATTGAACTTAAAAAAGAAAAATAATCAATTTACACGCATTCTTGCTTGACCAAATTTTGATCGTAACACCCTTTATGTAGAAACCAGCAACAAGGTGGCGTGTAATAATTGGTCAATTACCCTATGAATTCAAAAATATTATAGATCACAAAGACCATTAAGCTGACGGCTGCGTTTTTTCCAGTTGGTTCCTAATGGAAGAGAAGAAGAAAAAGAAGTCACCTATCACCACAGAAGCAATGTTTCGGATTTTTCTTTCATAACGGACAGATCAATTATTCCACTTTTCTCTTGTCGGCTCGGATTATGTATATTACCTACCTGTAAACTATATTCATCAACCAAATACTTTATCTACAAATATACCAAGATTTTGGGAGAAAAGCCACCTGTGGCGGTCGATTGAAACTTTCTTCGGCAACTTGATAGGCTACGCAACTTGAAGTTTTAACCAAGCTGTCGATGGCAAATTTCATCATGTCACAGTTCTATCAGTGATTTTGGTCGAAATGGGTCGTATTGAGTGGATTTTTCACCGGTTCTGCACCAAGATTGAATCTTTAATCAATGATGATCCCCAAAAAGGATCCAAGAAGGACATTTTTCAACTGACAGAACTTATTCTGGCATTAGGAGGTTGTGCATAAATTGTCCCTACAATTTCTGAATTCTAACATTTCCCATCTCCAGGATTGCACTTTGAATCGACGAAGAAGTGGGCGAACATTCTCTGGCGCCTGTACCAACTTCTTGCAATATTCCACGGCGTAATCATAGTTTTGAGCCTGATCGAGAGTGTTCACAGTGAAAATGATACCGTTGCAACGATCTGGTTCTTGTTGCTGGTAGTTTTCATTAGCACCGGGATTTGCCGGGAGTTTGTTGTGCGACCACGGATTGAGAGTATAATTCTAGCGAAGGCGTTCATCAATGGCAGTCCAATCACATCCAGCGACACTCAATATGATGAGAACATGAGGAACAGTGTGTTCACCAAAGTTCGGATAATCTGTGTTGGGATGTTAACGCTTGTCTTTGTTTGTATCCTGTCGGTTCCATTTCTTATGTCGTACCAGGACAGATTCTATCGATTACCACAAGTCCTGCAGATTGTAGGTCCAACAATATCGACTGTAATTCAAGTGTTTTACAATATGACCGTATTTCCGCTTTGGGTCAACAAGGTATTTGGTCCGACGGCTGTGATAGCTGCTCTTTTGTCGGGATTTCATACAGAATACCAAATTATGACTCAAGGCTTTAGAAACTTTGTTGATGTTATAAAATCCAATGTCCATGGATCTACTTTTACTTGGCAGCACAATGGTGGTGCGTTCTGGGAGAATTGCATGCAGCGTACTCGCTTTCACGTAGTACAGCACATATTAGTGTTAGAGTAAGTATGGTGATTAAACATATTCCTTCTCCTTAAATTGATGGTGTAACCATTTTCAGAAACCTTAAGCAACTGAGATTAGCCATCAATAAGCTATACTTCATCATTCACTACAGTGCGGTGATTTTGATTGGATTTTCAATTTACGTACTACTGATGGAAGGAACGTTGATGAGTCGTATGATTCTTGTGATAGCTGTGGTATATTTTGCCATCGAATGCTACTTGTGGTGTAGTCTTGCTGAGTCTTTTCAAGACATCGTAAAATTTTCTATTATTATCGTTAGTGGAGCTGTTTAGTTCTAAAATAAGATTCCTGCTTTACAGAACCAAACCATGGAGGAGTACATTTTCGAGCTCATGTTGACGATTCCGTACCGAGCGAGGCACCGCTCGGACTACGTTCAACTTCGGACGATGCTCATGATATTCAAAATCAACGTTCGAAACGGAGCACAGTTCACATGTGGAGGAGTTTTCAACCTTTCGATGGAAGCTTTCGTGCATACTGTCAATACATCTTACTATTTGTTGACCTTTCTAATTAATGTGCGCAAAGTTGAAGACTCAGTGCTTTTTGGAATAGTAGCTAATAAGCATTGAAACACATCCGTAATTGAGCCATATATTTTCATATCTCTACGCTAGTATTTCAATGATCAGAAATAGATGTCAGTTAACATTCATCAAATGCAGTGGTGGATTCATTTTCGTTAAATCGTTAACTGTTAATCAATGGCGTTAATTTAATGTTAAAGAATTGTGCTTCGTTGAATAGTTGGTCGATTTTAGGAGTATGTATTTATATACGAGGATTAAATCTGCTGGGCACGATAAAGTGATTATTGGTTCGACGGTAACTTCAACTGAATTCCAACTGAAATTTGAGGTAGAAGCATTATGGCATCCAAAGATGAGTTGAATGATGCAGATTTTTTTCGTTTGGATTTTATGGGTTCAAGTTTTTCACGATATCTTCATGGAATTCAACACTTTGATCCAGTAAAGTGGGCCACCCTTAGCTCAGTCGGTAAAGGCGCAGCTCCAAAGCAATACCATGGTGGCTGGGTTGCATTCCCAGGCTGATCTAGGAATTTTTCGGGTTGGAAAATTTCTCGACTTCCCTGGGCATAGAGTATGACTGTACTTGCCACACAATTATACTAATGCAAAAATGGAAGTGCATCTAGAACACTAAGTTGAGAGCACGCAATAAGCTAATATGCGATAAGCAAAACGCCTGAAATGCAAAGAAGAAGAAGAAGATGATGATGAAGAAGAAGAAGAAGAAGAAATAGGAAAAAGAAGAAAAAGATCCAGTAGCTGTTGATTGTCACATTCAGAGTCTTTTCTACGGTTAATCATCTTTAAGCCAAGCTATTAGAAGATACTGTTGAGATTACCGTAACACCGGTATGATATGATCACTTGATAATTAATGTATTCTATGCACTCAGATTACTATCACACGCATGTAGACTACTAAAAGTTGCTTCTTTTTATAACTACTATTGTTAAATAAAAAAAAAACTATTTAGATAACTGTTCAAAAGACAACTATAACGTATGAAATACAATGTCTCTTAAATTCTGCAAGTGAATTTGTACGTTTAACACTCCGAATACGGTGGGTAAAAAACTTTACGCCGACTACGAAGCCTCCGAAAAACGTGTAACGGCAAGTTTGCAATGGCACAACTTAGCCATTTATTAATGAGTTTCAAAAATTGTGGTACCTTTAGAATTCCTAGGGTTTGTAGATGATTTTGATTGTAAAAAGACTGCAAATAGAGTCGTCTACTTTTTTAACTGCGTGAACTTTGCAGCCTCCCGGGGTATGGTAGTTCGAAGTACCTTTTTCCCTCGCAAGGATATCCACAAAGCCACCTGGAGATCACCTGACCAACACACAGAAAACTAAATCGATCACGTTCTAATCGGCGGGAAATTCTTCTCCGACATTATCAACGTCCGCGAACATAGATTCGGACCACTACCTAGTTGCAGTATGCATGCGCTCAAAACTCTCGACGGTGCATAACACACGTCGAAGTCGAACGCCGCGACGCAACATTGAGCAACTACGGGACGCCGGAGTTGCCCAGGACTACGCGCAGCAGCTGGAAGTTGCACTACCCACGGAAGAGCAGATTGGCGCAGCTTCTCTTGAAGATGGCTGGAGGGACATCCGTTCAGCCATAGGTAGTACTGCTGCAGCGGCTCTAGGTACTGCACTCCCGGACCGAAGAAATGACTGGTTTGACGGCGAATGCAAACTGTTAGTAGAGGAGTAGCACAGGAGAGAATGCTGCAACACCGCACGAGATTGAATGTGGAGCGATACAGACAAGCGCGGAACAGACAAAACTCGGTTTTACGAAGGAAGAAGCGTCAGCAGGAAGACCGAGATCACGAGGCGATGGAAAATCTGTACCGCGTAAACGACACACGGAAGTTCTACGAGAAGCTAAATAGTTCGCGCAAAGGCTACGTGCCGCAAGCCGATATGTGCAAGGACTTGGATGGTAACCTTCTTACGAACGAGTGTGAGGTGATTGAGAGGTGGAAGCAGTACTATGACGAACAACTCAACGGTGAAGCAGCAGAAAATGGAGCACGCGCAGAAGACGACAGGCTACCGGCACCTGATCTTCAAGAAGTTGAGGGGGAGATCGGTCGGCTGAAGAACAACAAAGCAACTGCCCAAGCAACACACATCCATCAAAATAGGTTGCTGCAACTTGATTGTGACTGAAATAAGGTGCATACAAGTAACCGCAACTGTTAAGTGACAAGTGTGCTGCTAGGGTGGTGTAGATCAACTACCAAGTGAGCTATTGAAATACGGTGGTGAAGCACTGGCTAGAGCGCTACACTGGGTAATTGCCAAGATTTGGGAGGAGGAGATATTACCGGAGGAGTGGATGGAAGGTGTCGTATGCCCAATCTACAAAAAGGGCGACAAGTTGGATTGCTGCAACTACCGCGCGATCACACTGCTGAGCGCCGCCTACAAGGTACTCTCCCAAATTCTATGCCGCCGTCTGCCACCATATGCAAGAGAGTTCGTGGGGCAATACCAGGCGGGATTCATGGGTGCCCGCGCTACCACGGACCAAATTTTCGCGAGCGATTCGGCAGGTTCTGCAGAAATGCCGCGAATACAACGTGCCCACACATCATTTGTTCATCGATTTCAAATCCGCATATGACACAATCGATCGAGATCAGCTATGGCAGATTATGCACGAGTACGGATTTCCGGATAAACTGACGCGATTGGTCAAGGCGACGATGGATCGAGTGAGGTGCGTTGTTCGAGTATCGGGGACACTCTCGAGTCCCTTTGAATCTCGAAGGGGGTTACGGCAGGGTGATGGACTTTCGTGTCTGCTGTTCAACATCGCGTTAGAAGGTGTGATCAGAAGAGCTGGGATAGACACGGTTGGCACGATCTTCAGGAAGTACATTCAGCTTCTTGGCTTCGCCGATGACATTGACATCATGGCACGGAACTTTGAGGCGATGGCGGAAACGTACATCAGACGAAAGGCTGAAGCTAGGCGGATTGGACTTGCCATCAACGCATCCATGACGAAATACATGAGAAGAAGATGATCTAGGGAAGACAATGTTAGCCTCCCACCCCGAGTTCAGAAATGCACGGAAAACGGCATCCATAGTACCGATCCACAAGTCTGGAAATAAATAAATGTGTCACCAATTATCGTGGTATATCCATACTTTGCACTCTCAGTAAGATGTTGGAGAAACTGATCCACACAGCTCTCTGCAGAGCTACTGCCCCGATCATCCTTAACAGCCAGCACGGTTTTATGAATCACCGCTCAACGACATCAAACCTAATGTGTTACGTGTCAGCGATATCACGTGATGTAGCATCAAAACAGCAAGTGGATTCGGTTTACGTCGATTTTGCGAAAGCTTTCGATACAGTTCCGCACAACCTCATCATTAGCAAAATGAACCATATTGGATTCCCCACCTGGATCACGGAATGGCTCAACTCGTACCTGTCTGACCGCAATGCTTTCGTGGTGGTAAATTCCGTACGCTCCAGGACCTTCAACACTCCATCTGGCGTACCACAAGGCAGTGTTCTCGGTCCTCTTATTTTTATCATATATGTGAATGACTTGTGTGAGCTGCTCTCATCGACCAAACTGTCTTATGCTGATGACCTAAAAATGTTTCATGTAATTGTTTCTCCTGCTGACTGTGTTGCAGTACAAGAAGATATAAATCGTTTGCTAGTCTGGTGCGGTGACAACGGCATGCGAGTCAACAGCAAAAAATACAAAGGGATATCCTTCACCCGCAGCAATAGCGTTACTTTTCATCCACACTGCATGGGACCGGATTCTCTAGAACGTGTAAACTCAATCTGCAATCTAGGCGTTACGATCGATTCCAGGTTAACGTTTTGCGAACACATAAGCGTCGTAACTGCCAAAGCATACACTGTGCTTGGTTTCATTCGTCGTCATGCTTCTGGTTTCACCGACTTTTATTGCCTCAAGACACTATTGTGCTCGCTGGTTCGTAGTCTGTATCATAGAATATGCTTCCCCTGTGTGGTCTCCATTTTACACTACGCACATTCTTACGATTGAACGGATTCAGAAAAGTTTCATGAGGTTTGCTTTACGTCAGCTCCCATGGAATGATCCAGTCATTCTTCCCAGTTATCCAGACCGACGCATGCTGATTGATTTGGAATCTCTCTCAGCAAGGCGTATCATATTGCAACGACTGTTCATCTTCAACCTAATCACCGGCAATGTGGACTGTCTCGAACTCCTGGAACGGATTTCATGGAACATTCCTCCACGTAGATTTCGTAACTCCCCATTACTGGCAATTACATTCAACAGAACTAACTTTGGATTCAATATCTGTTTTAATTCATGTTTGCGTTCCTTTAATGATGTTTGTAATGAGTTTGATTTTACTATGTATGTATGTATGTATGTATGTATGTATGTATGTATGTATGTATGTATGTATGTATGTATGTAAGTTGCATGCGGCTCCACTCAACAGCAAGATCAAATTTCGTCATCATTCTGAATTCAACATACTGCTGTATGAAGGGCCAAAAGGGGTTGGACGGGCCCGTAAGCAGAGACACTTACGTGAAACCCACGGGAATAAGAGAATCTCCTTTCAACAATATGATCCAACATGTTTAGCTTTCCACGGGATGGTTTGTTTAAGAAGAGCGCATCCAATTCACTGAAACTGTTGAAGTAAAATGTAACTATCTAAAATGACAGTACACATTCCTTCGTAGACTCCGATTGGCACTCCACTCCATTGTCCAGTTACAACTTCTAAGATGCCCTGATGCTCCCTCCCGTTCCAGCACAAAAATGTAATATAATATAGTGAAATTCAAAATATATAAAAAATACAAATAACCTAGAGTTTCATTTATTGCAATTCAACTTTATTTAACTTATAATAGTACACACACTTTTGTTTAATGTGCCATGAAATGACATCACGATGTCATGGCATGTTTTGAAAATCTAGTACTAAAGTAATTAATCAATAGTCCGAAAATCGAGGTTATTTGGACATGAGACATAATATTTACATGGATATTATTGAATGTATCAACAATGATGGTAATTAAGTGAATTTTGTTACAAACAAAGGACAATGAACTATCGGCTCCGTAAAGCTAACACGATTGAGCCTTCTCAATAAACGAACTAGTTAAAAAAAACTAGCGGTTACCGATCGCTTACAGTAGTGCTTATCCAGTCCTTCTGCAATTTCTTCCGCATTGTCCGTGTACCCGTCAGATCGTCTGATGGCAGCCCTGCTGTGCTGTTGCTTGCCCCTCAGAGTGTTGACTTGAAGATGCTTCCCATGATCGACACTTGGCTTCCTTCACTTCCTTCTTGGCCGCTGCCTTCGCTTCCTGGAACTTTTTCAGTACTTTCAGCCATTTTCAACGCTGTTTAACTGCCGTTTCCACCTCCGGGCATCACCATGGTACCGATATAGGACCGGCTCAATCGGATGTTCGAGGTATGCTAGCTGTTGCTGCAGACAGTATCCGGTCGACGAACTCTTCCACTCCTATTTCATCACCCGGTTTAATGCTGCTAGCAATCAGCCGTTCAAAGGATATCTAGTCCAGCAGGCCTGGGATCAATCCCAGTCAGCACCGCCGGGATGTTCTGAGCCATAACATCTCTGTTCACGCCTTCCTTCGGAAGGGAAGTAAAGCCGTTGGCCCCGGTTCATGAGTTGATGGGTCGATAGGTATGGTTCAGGTGTGGGAGCTGCCTCCCTGGCGTCGGTAGCATTGGTGCTCAGCACGGAAAACAAGATCGACGGAAAACAAATCAAGGAAAAAACGCCAAGACTTACGTCCCTTAAACAGATTCGTTTGAAAGATAACTTTTTGGATCCACACTCAAAATCTAAACTTGTATAATGGAATTGGAGTCAAGAAGCGGTGTTAGATTTTTATCAATATCCCAACAATATGTTACTGGTTATCAAATCTAACGGTACGTATCTAATGGTAAATAAATTTAGATGTCTTCTTTCACATAAACATCATTGTTTGTTCGAACCGGATCGTAAGAGAGTGGTAAATTGCGGATTGTGGTTAGTATGACGGAAATCAGATCTTAACTCTATTTCTTCAAAGCAATGCTTTTGGTAAGGTTCGATACGGTCAGTATATAGTTTTTTTTAACTAGTTATTGTTACATTGTTTCAACACTTCCCAAAATTAGAAACCGAAAAATTGCGGTGTCAAATTCACTTAAATTATATCGAAAAAGTGTGAATCAAGCCGAACTATCTTCGTAAACTTTTACTAGGTAAGTGGTTTCAAGCGACACTACCGATGAAATTTCACTATATGCCTAGAACAAAATAAATTTACCACATTTTCCTTCACATCTGATGTTGAAAAAGACTTGAAGTGCATTCGATTGGAATTCTGTGTTGTAAATACTCCCTGCGGAGAATTCAGTTTTTGGTAACAGTCCTTAAATGCACGGTCTTTCCCCGTAATTACCGCCAGCTGTCTGCAGTTAATTCCACATTCGCTCTTGCAGGAGTGCGAAACTAGTGGCACTCTTGAACCCAAGACATTGTTTAATCAATACTGCATACAGAACAAAACTTACCTAACCCCAAGGCACAGGGCACCAGTCTTTCGCCGAAAGGGCCGCGTTTTCTTATCTGCATACACAACAACACACTATTAGTCGAGCTCTGCGGCAAGCCAACCAACCCTCATCGACCCTTCGTCGGCGTTTTCCTGGCTTCGATTCGCAAACCGCAACCAAATTAAAGGGACTATGTAGGTAGGTACTCAAGATGTGCGTGCCTCAGCCTGAACCGCCCGGGATTTATTCGACGCCTTGAACGAACCAGACAATGGAATTAATGAGATTACTTTTTGCGGGCGGTTCAGCCCTTGGGAGTGGAAGAAACCAAATTGGAGGATTCACATGTGTGGAAAGTGTACTGGAAAATTTTATTGGTTTAATTACGCCGTCGTCGTCGTCGTCGTTGTCGTTGGATCAAGTCATGGGAAATTAGTGGAAAGGGTGGTGTGAAGAAAGCGGGAGGTTCAATTTGGGAATCAATCGTAGAACTACTGATTTTCAACGGTCGCAATTTGGGGCGGTCTAAGAAACTCCTGAATCTGATCCGTTCCATTATCCACAGGGTTTGGAAATGAAGACGTTTTCTGAATGGAAACCTCCCAGTTGGTGACGCAGCAGTGCATATTGTTGATGCGGACAAAATTTGCTGTAGGATAATCAGGTTTGGTTAACAAAGTGTTGCGTAGGATCTCAGGATTTTCCATCTGGCTAGTTTGATTCCCGGTCTGGTCTAGAAAATCTTTGAAATGCGTCTCGATTTTCCAGGAAACAGAGTATCTTTGTGCTTGGTTGAGCACAAGGATCCTAAACTGGAAGCCCGTGCTTAATCACTGGCTGGATGATTTGCAAGCTTGTTTGTCAGGCTCAATTTTGGCGATCGATTGCTTGATGAAACCCGAACAGCAACTTACTGTAAGCTCGAGATAGATTGCCTCGGTGGACTATTTGATAGTGGAGCCACCTAAGCGAACCATCACATCGTCATGCCCTTGTAGACAGCGTTGCCTGCTCAGTTTCAAAGAAATCTGTTTCAGTTGATTAATTTAAATTATATCTGGAATAATCAGGAATACTTTGAAATAACTAAACAAACATCAATTTAATTTATAAAGAATATAAACAATATTTATCAAAATTATTTTCACGTGGAAATCTTGTTTAAAAATAATGCTATTGTAATAAAATTGGTGATCGAATCGCTCGGTATGCATCAATGCAGTTTTGTGCATAATTTCATAGCAACAATTATTGATATGATTTACATAGTTGAAGATGCTAATTTCAAATAGCAGACTAAAGTGGTAATTTTTATACGAAAGTATAGAGTTGATAGTTCCGTTAGAGTACGGCAGTGTGAAAATTGTATATAGAGAGTAAAAAGCGAACAAGGACAACTTTGAGGAAGGTACGAATCGAGTTGATCAGCTCTCTTTACCAAACTCCTCAGTTGGAGAGGGATGGTGACTGGTGCAAAGTTTGCATCGCTCTGATAAATGAAATGAACAGGAAATTTCTGGTGGAAAACTTGCACTGGTCTGGTAAATGAAGACACAAGCTTTATTTAAAATTAAGCTATATTTCACGTGGAAAATCTGCATCGTTCTGGTGAACGGATGGGCAAGCTTTCCGGACATTTTTTGATCTTAAAATTGCATCCTTTTGCTGAATAGAGAAACAAATTTTAATAACAATCTAGGTGGAAATTTTTCACAATTCTGATGATTGGAGGGAAGCTGCTTTACTGAAAATTTATGATGAAAGCTTTATTTGGTGGAAAACCTGCAACATTCAAACCGGAATCTTCAAACAACTCGGATGTTCTTCAAAGATCGTTAGATCAAATCAATTTAATACAACAACAACAACAACAACAATTAGCAGTTACACTTGCTGCAGTGGAGAAACCAACGAAACTGGCAAAGTCATAATCAGCAGTTCTACACACAGAAAGCCAAGTCATCAGATTGACAGACACCCGGCAACCGACCCTTCAATTTACAACGTGGTACATCAGCAACCGGACGGCGATATCAGATTACAGCTTAGCTAGGGAACATTCCTCTTCCAAGCAAGGCCTTTGTAGCTTTCAGAAATAAATCAAAAATCATATTTAGTTAGACTTGCAACCAGTGAAATTCTTTTTTTAAATCGTCCATTCGTACAGCCCATTCCATCTCGTAATTTATATATACCTATATATTTTTTTTTTCTATTTTTTTATATTATTTGAAATTACTGTAATTATTTGTAAAAAAAATTACCAAAAACACCATTGCGGTGATATTAAACCGCAATGGATGAAAATGATAGTTGGTTAATGCTGGGTAATACGCAATACAGATCCCATTCAGATCACTAGCCTTTTCCCAGCAACTCCTATCCCTACCTCCCCGTGGTACCGGCCGGGAACTGTAAGCAACCTTAGGGAAGATCGGGTAACCAACCCCGGTGGGAACTTTGGTCATAGGCTGACAGAGAAGGGGGGGTTTGCTTTGGCAAGCCTGAGCGTCTGTTCTCCAGGAGGAGCGGCTCACAACAGCGTCTGTTCGCCATGTTAGGGGTGGCTGATCTACGTCCGAGTGCCAGTGAAGGACTCTAAGCACAACTGTGCACTCTGGTCCTCCGGAAAGTTAGGGGATTGGTGTCAGGCCCTGCGAGCCAGCCGTAAAAAAGCATTGCAACGGAAAATCAGCAACAGAGGAATACGAACCGAGACCAACGGCAACGACCCCAGCGACGAAATAGGACTTGCGATTGGAAACTCGACACGTGGAACTGTCGATCTCTCAATTTCATCGGGAGCACCCGAATACTCGTCAATCTACTGAAGGACCGCGGATTCGGCATCGTAGCGCTGCAGGAGGTGTGTTGGACAGGATCCATGGTGCGAAAGTTTAGAGGTAATTATACCATCTACCAGAGTTGCGGCAACACACGCGAGCTGGGCACAGCTTTCATCGTGATGGGCGAAATGCAGAAGCGCGTGATCGGTTGGTGGCCGATCGACGAAAGAATGTGCAGGTTAGGATCAAGGGCCGATTCTTCAACTTTAGCATAATCAACGTACACAGCCCTCACTCCGGAAGCACTTATGATGACAAGGACGCATTTTACGCGCAGCTCGACCGCAAGTTCGATCGCTGCCCAAACCACGACGTCAAGGTCATTATAGGAGACATAAACGCACAGGTAGGCCAGGAGGAGGAATTCAGACCGACGATTTTCGAAAGTTCAGCTGCTGACGAACGGGAATGGCCTACGACTCATCGATTTTGCTGCCTCCAAGAACATGGCCATACGTAGCACCTTCTTCCAACACAGCCTCCCCTATCGTTACACCTGGAGATCACCACAGCAGACGGAATCGCAAATCAACCACGTTCTGATTGATGGACGGCACTTCTCCGACATTATCGACGTCAGGACCTATCGTGGCGCTAACATCGACTCTGACCACTACCTGGTGATGGTCAAACTGCGCCCAAAACTTTCCGTCATCAACAATGTACGGTACCGACGCCCGCCACGGTTCAACCTAGAGCGACTGAAGCAACCGGATGTCGCCTTAGCATACGGAAGAAGAAGCGGAGTGTTCCCAAGAAACACGGAAGTTCTACGGTGCTTCGTGCCGCGAGCCGAAAAGTGCAAGGATAAGGACGGGAACCTCTCGACGGACGGACGTGAGGTGATTGAAAGGTGGAAGCAGCACTTCGATGCGCACCTGAATGGCGAGGAGAATGTAGGCACGGGAGACCAGCGCAATGGAGGAAACGACTACGTCAGTGCAGCAGATGACGGAACTAATCCAACTCCCACGCTGAAGGAAGTTAAGGATGCCATTCAGCAGAAAAGTTAGCCACCTGCCTGCACTGGATGATAGTCAGGATCTGGGAAACAGAACAGCTACCGGAGGAGTGGAAGGAGGGGGTAATTTGCCCCATTCACAAGAAAGGCGACCATTTGGAATGTGAGAACTTCAGAGCGATCACCATTTTGAATGCCGCCTACAAAGTACTATCCCAGATCATCTTCCGTCGTCTATCACCTAAAATGACCGAGTTCGTGGGAAGTTATCAAACCGGCTTCATTGACGGCCGATCGACAACGAACCAGATCTTCACCGTACCAATACCAGGTCTCAACGCACAGAGCTATAGAAAATCATGGAAGAGAACGGTTTTCCTGGGAAGCTGATCAGACTGATCAAAGCAACGATGGACGGTGTGCAAAACTGCGTAAGGGTTTCGGGTGAACTATCCAGTTCATTCGAATCTCACCGGGGACTGCGACAAGGTGACGGACTCTCATGCCTACTCTTCAACATCGCTCTAGAAGGTGTAATGCGACGAGCCGGGCTCACCAGCCAGGGTACGATTTTCATGAAATCCGGTCAATTTGTGTGCTTTGCGGACGACATGGACATTATCGCAAGAACATTTGGAACGGTGGTAGAACTATACACCCGCCTGAAACACGAAGCAGCAAAGGTCGGACTGGTGGTGAGTGCGTCAAAAACAAACTACAAGCTAGTAGGCGGAACCGAACATGACAGGATTCGTCAAGGAAGTAATGTCACGATAGGCGGGGATGCTTTCGAGGTAGTGGAGGAATTCGTTTACCTTGGATCCTTAATGACGGCTGACAACAGTGTGAGTCGTGAAATACGAAGGCGCATCATCAGTGGAAGTCGTGCCTACTACGGGCTCCAGAAGAAACTACGGTCAAAAAAGATTCACCCCGCACCAAATGTACCATGTACAGAATGCTAATAAGACCGGTGGTCCTCTATGGACACGAGACATGGACTATGCTCGAAGAGGACCTGCAAGCACTCGGAGTTTTCGAGCGACGTGTGCTAAGGATGATCTTCGGCGGTGTGCAGGAGAACGGTGAGTAGCGGCGAAGAATGAACCACGAGCTCGCTGCACTCTACGGCGAACCCAGCATCCAGAAGGTGGCCAAAGCCGGAAGGTTGGTGTTCGCTACTGGTTGGCACAAGAAGGCGTGGAGCGCAGAGAGCACGATGGGCGGACCAGGTAGAGCGTGATCTAGCGAGCATTGGGCATGACCGAGGATGGAGAGCGGCAGCCGCAAACCGAGTATTGTGGCGTACTATTGTTGATTATGTCTTATCTTAAATGTGATGTTGTACAAATAAATGTATGTATGTATGTATGGATGAAAATGATAAAGGCGGGGGATGGTCGCTTTCCATCTCAGACGACGAAGGCATAACATCTCTGATCACGCCTTCCTTCGGAAAGGAAGTAAAGCCGTTGGTCCCCGGTCCATGAGTTGATGGGTCGATAGGTTAGGGTCCAGGTGTGGGAGCTGCCTCCCTGGCGTCGGTAGCATTGCACAGTGGTGCCAAGGGTATCAAAATACACGCTTCTGGGTTCATCAAAATCACTTTGTCGCTGTCGTTCTGACTAACATGGAACAACTTCTCTGATCACTGTAAAAATGCATAAAATTTTGAAACTTTCTGGACTCCACTATTTCCGGCCACTAAGTGATGCTTCAAAACACTTTTAACGCAATTAAACTTATGATTTTGACGCATTGGCTGCGTGTTATTCCACGTTTTGATCCCGAGTCGTTTTTTTAGTCACTAGAAATAACCCAGGTTGCTTGGTTATCCATGCCTCTTTTCAAACCTACTCGAAAGCAGTCCCGTGGTTTCACAAAATCTCCATTTCAAATTCTGAAAAGTGAAAAGTTTTAATGCAAGTATTTCGGTTAAGGGTCACTGGGGGGGGGGGGTCTGGTTTCTTCACCACTTTATTGCATTTTCTTGTACTTTCAATCGCTCAAAGAATGGCCTGCTCGTTTTTGCTCGTTTAGAAGCCATTGGTATTGGAAGTTGGGTAATTTTCCATTTACCCTACAAAAAATTCTATAATCCATATTAAATTTCCAATGTAAGCGCCGATCGAAACAAACTTGTTGACGTCACTACAAGGGTAACTGTGTAAAAAAACGAATCCTGCGAAGCGGAATGAAAGCCGAGGGAATAACGGATTAATCATTTTGTCGAGTTTCTGCTTTCATGTTCCATCAGATGTCACTGCTGTTTTTGGCGTTGGCATCGATCGGAAACTACACATAATTTGTTTTCCAATAACTGTTCACAGATGACAGTGCAGTGCAAAACATGTCTGCTACCTCTATATATATCTATATTATGCAGTTAGATTAACAAACGAAGTCCCTCCTTCTTTACACATTGTGCTCTCAAAATAGCTCACCCCTCACAGGATTTTCTTCCAAATTGTATGAATGGGGCGGAGCAGAAAGTATCGTTTGATCAGAATATGTAAAAAAAAAAGGAGGGACTTCGAATGTTAATCTAAATGCGGTACCATACATGTTTTGTAGTGTCAGATACTCTATTTTGTAATCTATGAAAGGAAATCACAAATTGGGTGTCATAAATACATGGCAATTGAGAGATTGAGCTCGTGAGAGCTAATTTTCTCACAAATTTGAATTTTTTGGCTTTCTGGGGATTTGTAGTAAAGCAGGTAAAACTGTATGAAGAAAAATCATTTATATTTAACATTAAATATTTTCCGGAAAAACAAATGATTGTCCCTGACTAATTAATTTAACTTGTCGTTCACCTTTTTTTGACCTGAAGATGCACCTTAAGCGAATTATTCCCACTTCTTTCAAATTCTATATGTGGATTTTTATCATTTCCTACCAGCGGAACAGCTCCGTCTCTGAAAAATGGCCGGACAATATAATTAATCCAGGGCTGTTACAACAGGCGCGGATTTCGCGAATTTCGCGGTTTTCGCGATTTTCGCGGATTTGTCGCGGATTTGAACTTTCAGTCGCGAAAATCGCGGAAACATTAAATGATGCCGCAAAAATCGCGAAGGGACTGATATGCTGTCATAAAAATCATGGAATTCATTGTAACCTTTCCGTCCCGGATTATTTTGCTGTCATCAATTTTGTTGATTTGATTTCTTTATTAAAGAGACTTTCAGGCGTAGGCTGGTTCGTCTCTGAAAAATAATATATGAAAATACAAATAAAACAGCAAAAAAGGTTATCTTCCATTTAATTCCACTTAATTTTGGTATCCATGACAGATACGTATTTCGACTACAATGTGCAGTCTTCATCAGTGTCATTCCCACTAAAGAACTTATCAAAATCTAACCCCCTTAAGTACTCATCCCCTAGGTAAAAAAGTCAAGATCATAGGTATAAAAATGAAACTACAATGTGTTGAATCGGAACCTACCTAACTAATAAAAACCAAAGATTTAAGTAAGCTAAAGGAGAAAAATCTATACAACTCTCTAATAAGGAAAATCCCCAAAGGCTTGGTAGCCATCATAATGAAGTAATGAAATTGGGTTGTTAGCGGAATGCTAAATAAAACAGCAAAAAAGGTTATCTTCCATTTAATTCCACTTAATTTTGGTATCCATGACAGATACGTATTTCGACTACAATGTGCAGTCTTCATCAGTGTCATTCCCACTAAAGAACTTATCAAAATCTAACCCCCTTAAGTACTCATCCCCTAGGTAAAAAAGTCAAGATCATAGGTATAAAAATGAAACTACAATGTGTTGAATCGGAACCTACCTAACTAATAAAAACCAAAGATTTAAGTAAGCTAAAGGAGAAAAATCTATACAACTCTCTAATAAGGAAAATCCCCAAAGGCTTGGTAGCCATCATAATGAAGTAATGAAATTGGGTTGTTAGCGGAATGCTAAATAAAACAGCAAAAAAGGTTATCTTCCATTTAATTCCACTTAATTTTGGTATCCATGACAGATACGTATTTCGACTACAATGTGCAGTCTTCATCAGTGTCATTCCCACTAAAGAACTTATCAAAATCTAACCCCCTTAAGTACTCATCCCCTAGGTAAAAAAGTCAAGATCATAGGTATAAAAATGAAACTACAATGTGTTGAATCGGAACCTACCTAACTAATAAAAACCAAAGATTTAAGTAAGCTAAAGGAGAAAAATCTATACAACTCTCTAATAAGGAAAATCCCCAAAGGCTTGGTAGCCATCATAATGAAGTAATGAAATTGGGTTGTTAGCGGAATGCTAAATAAAACAGCAAAAAAGGTTATCTTCCATTTAATTCCACTTAATTTTGGTATCCATGACATCTCCTTTAGCTTACTTAAATCTTTGGTTTTTATTAGTTAGGTAGGTTCCGATTCAACACATTGTAGTTTCATTTTTATACCTATGATCTTGACTTTTTTACCTAGGGGATGAGTACTTAAGGGGGTTAGATTTTGATAAGTTCTTTAGTGGGAATGACACTGATGAAGACTGCACATTGTAGTCGAAATACGTATCTGTCATGGATACCAAAATTAAGTGGAATTAAATGGAAGATAACCTTTTTTGCTGTTTTATTTAGCATTCCGCTAACAACCCAATTTCATTACTTCATTATGAAAATACAGTTAATTCAAATTCATTTTTTTTTTGTTTTTTTTTTCACTTTCTTCCTAGCTGCTTATTTTTGCTCCTCGTCTTGACTGGTGAGTTCGGAACTGACAATTCGTCTTCTTTTTCTTTCATCGAATTTTCATTTCCTGCTGATTCATCATTCTGGCAACCCTGGTTCGTAACAAATCGTTTCGCATTGTTGTGTTTTTGTTTCGTTGACAGCCTTCGTTTGTTGGTGACGGTTAGAAATTCATCCGATTCACTATCCGTCGATTCTTGTGCGCTATTGTTTCCAGCAAAAAACACCCCAGCATCAATTTTGTTGTTCATTTGGCTCTCAATTTTTTACCGGTTCAAACCAAACACCCTGCAAATAATCGAGCAATGATCTCAATTCCAGAAGTCACACCGGATTTACACGGAAATTCCCTGAGGTCTGTCCAATGTGAGACATTTTCCTTTTTTTTATCCAATATGAACATAGCATTTTTCGTTGTCAAATCATAAGCGAATCGTATATATGCGAGTATCTTCCATTTATACCGGATATTCTAGGTTCTCCAAATAGTCCTGGAGGTCAGTTGATTTGTTCAACTATATCAACCAAGACTCCAATAATGTATGTAGTATCGAAATATGCCAAACAGATTCAAAGCGTCTGTGTGGATTGTACCCGACTTATTGCTACGTATACAAGATGTTATAGGTTCTGAAATCATTCTGGAGATCATATTATTTTTCTACTTGATCACCCAAGACTAATTCAATATCTGTAGTATCGAAATATGCTGTTTGGGCAGTATCTATGTGGATCATGCCAACCTATTTCCGTGTATGCCAAATGTTCTAGGATTTCCAATATTTCGATACTACAGATATTATCCTAGTCATTGTTGATCTAGTAAAACAAATCATCTGAATTGCAGGACGATTTGGAGAACCTAGATCATCTGGTATACGTGGAAACATTATCCATATAGACACTATGAATCTGTTGGGACATATTTCGATACTACAAACATTATCCCAGTCATGGTTGATCTAGTAGAATAAATCATCTGAACTCCAGAACGATTTGGAGAACTTAAAACATCTGGTATACATGACAATAGTTCATGCATCATGCTCATAGACACTGTGAATCTGTCTAGCAATATTTCGATACTTAAGACATTGTCCCAATCTCGGTTGATCTATCTGAACTCCAGAACGATTTGAAGAACCTTGATTACTCGGAAATAGATCATGCATGATACACATAGACACTTTGAATCTGATTGGACATTTTTCGATACTACAGACATTATTGCAGTCTTGGTTGATCTAGTAGAACAAATCAACTGATGTCCTGGACGATTTCGAATACCTATAATTTCCGGTATACAAAGTAATAAGTCGTGCATGATCCACAAAGTCTCATATATACGATTCGGTTATGATTTGACAACGAAAAGTGCTAGCTACAGACATAGAAAGCTCTCAATTAAAATGTGAAAGTACTTCAAAGAACACTAAGTTGAGAGCAGGCAAATATCTAATATGCTATAAGCAATAAGCTTGAAATGCTATGTAGTTGTATACAAATGCTATTTTTAGGCAATTAAAACAGTTTTTTTTTGTCGCGGATTAGTATTTGAAGTCGCGGATTTCTTTTGAGAAATCGCGGATTTCGCGGATCAAATTTAGAAAATCTTGTAACAGCCCTGTTAATCTCACCAATACAATTAGGCCTAAAATTCCACACCTTCTATAGACAGGTTGAGCCTTGATAGCTAGCTGGTTGCGGGAACTGATGGCCTTGACAAATGTCCAAATACACAAATTTGTGGTGGTCCTGAAAAGGACGGTTTATAGTCGTGATGGTTGAGTAATGCTGAGCTATTAGGGTGTTCAACACGGATGAGGCTGGCGATCTGTTAATTGTTTGGAGCAAGGTTGACACGCTTGGCATAGACGACCCACAGCTACCCACGAGGAAACTGATTTCGATCGCGGTGCGGCTTCTTCTTCCTTCTATGGATGCTCGCTGCTTTCAGGATGCCTTTCGTGGTGAACTGGATAACGATGTTCAACGTCACACGCCGAAAGCACTGCTGCTACTGATGCTGCTGCTACGGACAGCACCACACACGGTGATTAAATGAGCACCGTTTAGTGAGACAGGATAGAATTCGATTTTTAAATCTGTGTTAGGGAATGCGCTGTTTGCAGGTAATCGGTGATAATTTTCATCACCTTTGCAACAGTTGGACATTGTGTATTTTTCAATAGTGACTTATTGAAAATTAATAAAGTGTTCATTTTATCAATTTGACAGATAAATTTCCAATCGTTTGGCTTGTTTAGAATTTAAATTCATCTGCTATTGACAGAGTTATATGTATGTAATCAACACCTGACCTCTTTTCGTAATGCGGTCGAATTTGATTTTCTGAAATTGCACCCCCAATATGTTGCCGAAAGACGTAATCCTACGTAAAAAATACTCTTTACCAAATTTATGATGGTCCTGAAAAGGACCGTTTTGTCGTGATGGTTGAGTAATGCTGATATGTTAGGGTGTTCAACACGGATAAGGCTGGCGAGCTGTATGTTATATGGAACTCACAAACAGGCTGCTTTTTCATGGTATACACAGTGTGATATTCAATAATCAATTAATTATCTCAACATTTAGAGGCAGACCATTCATAAATTTTGGTAACATACACAAATTTTATAATTTATATTTATTTCCTATGCCGATCGAAACAAACATTTTGACGTCACTACAAGGGTGACTGAGTAAACGAATCGTGCGAATCGAAATGAAAACCGAGTGAAAAACGAATTGCACCAATACATTCAGGTCTACTGCTGAAGCTGAACTGTTAGCTGCTTGCGGGAACTGACATTCGATTGATGACCTTTACAATATCCAAAACATACTCTTTAACAAATTTGTGGTGGTCCTGAAAAGGACCGTTTAGTCGTGATGGTTGAGTAATGCTGAGCTATTGGGGTGAGGCTGGCGAGCTGTTAATTGTTTGGAGCAAGGTTGACACGTTTGGCATAGATGACCCACAGCTACCCACGAGGAAACTGATTTCGATCCCCCGGCTTCTTCCTCCTTCTATGGGTGCTCATGTGGGCTCTGCAGCTCACTGCTTGCAGGCTGCCTTTCGTGGTGTACTGGTTAACAATGTTAACACGCTGAAAGCACTGCTTCTGCTGATGCTGCTGCTGCTGCTGTTGACGTTGACGACCGGACACCACCACACACGGTGATTGAATGAGCATCGTTCAGTGAGACAGGATCGAATTTGATTTTTAAATCTGTGTTAGGGAATGCGCTGTTTACAGGTAATCGGTAAATAATTTTGATCACCATTGCAACAGTTGGACATTTGTGTATTTTTCAAAAGTGACCTATTGGAAATTAATAAAGTGTTCAATTTAGCAGATTGGTAGATAAATTCCCAATAATTTGGCTTTCTTAGAATTAAAATTCATCTGCTATCGACAGAGTTATATGTGGTCAAAACCTGACCTATTTTCACCCTGTGGTCGATTTTGGTTTTTTTGAAATTGCACCCCCAATATGTTGCCGAAAGACGTAATCCTACGTCAAAAAAAAATATGCAGTCTTCTGAAAAGATATTTAATTTTATATTTGTTTATTTAATATTTTGCTGAACATGCCAAACATGTAGAAATATTGAAGTAAAAGTTACAGATACAAAACTGATTTTAACGATGTCTCAACAAAAAAAGTTTTATATCTCAGCTGTTATAAGAGCTAGAAAGTTGTAGTCTTCAGCAAAGTTGTTTACAGTTATGTTTTCTATAGCTTACAATTATTTTGTATCTAATCATATTTAAAAAAATGCATCTCACTTTTAGGTAAATTAATCTTTAATTTTCTTTTACCATAAGAAGTAGCGTTGTAACCCAAGAAACTTCTCAGAAGACACCTAGTACCTTTAATCAACCATTTCGGCGAATATACGTTATGAGGAACCTGGCACCCGAACTCATGAGCCAGCCGATAGCAGCATAGCAACAGTAAACCATATTGGACATGTACGATCGTGCGCTTGCGAGGAAGTGCACTTTGGACAACGCATAAACTGATGACACCCATCAACCGATGCAACCGATCGACAACCCGTTGACGAGCAGTTACCATCCGGAGGACTTTCGCTGAAACGACAGGTTCAACGAATAAAACCACTTGGAGGAGCCAGAACGAGTTTAGTCTTAGTTTGAAAATCAAAAGTGTTAGTTTTAAATAATTTGTGAATAAAATTATTTTTTATTTTACAGCGAGAGTCCACAGTATAATTTATATACATATATGGATATATGAATTTCGATGCATTGCGGTATTTCTAAGTGTGTATGGTGATGCGAAATATCGTTTAAGCATAACAGCCTAAAACGCGATTCTTATGTTCCGATGAAAAATCTTCTAAATGGCATACATGCATGAATTCAAAAAATTGGGATTTTTTTTTCAAGTCTCTACGTTTTTTATACCGATATTGGATTTGTCTAGCTGGGTTATGTACGAATAGGAAAAAAAATATAAAATATTGTAATTAATGCATAAATTTGCCAGATTTTCCAAACTGTGTTTTGATTGCGAATTGTTCATTTGAAAAAGTATTTTCTCCAGTGGGAACGGACTGCACTCATGGATGAATGCTATTGTTCCTATTGGGGGAAATCAAGACAATAATGCCTTCGTAATGTTTAACGATATTTGATTTAGATGTGAGCCACGAAAAACATGACAAAAACGACAAGAATGATGATACTCTAGTCGTAAAATGCCTCCATCCACAGCTGATGATGGTTGTTTCATGTACCTACATTTTCGAAAGCCAAGATAATACACTGCTTGGATTTATTAACCTAAACCCGGATGGATGTTTGCTCAAACCAGGTAATTAGACCACTCGTCGTCATTCGCATCATTTTCCATTCCCGGTAATAAGCTCGTAAAAGTGAGAAATTTTAGAGTGATGCTTAGGAAAATTGCAGTCTTTAGCTGTGTACGTTGAACAGCGTATACCTACGGTAAGGTAATAAACGAAAGTTGTCTGGTGAGGGATGTTTGGTAGATGAAATTCGTATGTCACTGTGGTGGGTCGTGGGTAGGGAGGAAAGTTTTTAATGTTACTCTAGTGTTGGGAGTGAATTATATGAGCAAGCCTTGTTGACTGGGAAACTGGTCGTGTAGGTGGTGGAAGGTAGCCTGACACGAGGATGCAATAATAATAAAAGGGAAATGTTTACAGGGGAGAGTTTCAGTTTCACATTTATCATTTATAGTTAGTCTATGTTCTTGCAATCTTTCGATCTAAATTAATTAAAATGGATAATTTAAAACAGGAATTTTTATATTAAACATATCTCGTATGGAGATGTCTACGTGTCAATTTCAATTTCCAAAATTCATTCCAACAGACCATGAAGAAAAGTGAATAATAATGAAAAAACCACATCGGAATCCACTCCCACTACTCCCACGCTGATGGAATAATCCCAAAAATCCTCTCGTGGTTCACTTCCGTCGAGGACCTTTCCTGGTCAACGGGACGGAAAAGTACTCCTCTTCAGCCCAAACTCGATTGTTTGCCGTAAAAATAGCCAAAGAGTGCCCACAGAAAAAAAATCCCAATTCCACGACTCGAGTGCCCTTTCACCCGAAAAAAAAAACCCCGACGACGACAGCATCCCTGGCATAACGAACGATGACAATGGCAAACGAGCCAAACGACGTGATTATTGCTCCCGGGCCATAATTGTCCTTCCGTTTGGACAATTTTTATTCATACCTACATACAACCACGAGGGCACTACCGTTGAAGAGGATCCTTGACGTTCGAACGACGACGAGTGGGAGATTTTGAGATCAGATAACCGCATCATCACATTCGGACGATGTTGGGTGCCCGCGTGGTGGACATCCTCTCAATTACCGAAATTGTCCCTTCTGACCACATGGTCGCTCTTTGCTCACACAGGGGACACACGCGACTCTTGCCAGGTCAGTAGAGATGTGGCCGGTTTTTTTCCCCATTCTATTCTAACCCGGAAAGACCGAATGGCTCCTGGGAGTCGGTCGACTTGGTCGCGATGAACGACGATGACGGCGACGACGGTGTCCACCGTAGGATCATTGCTTTTTAATTAAATGTTAAATGCTAATGGATGCCATATTTTACTCTAACGCACTTAACATTTAATTACCGGGAATTAAGAGATTTACTTTTCTCACTCACATGCGATGGTGCGAAAGCGGATTGGAAATGCGAATCGGTACACTCTGGGGGAAAAAAGGAGGAGGGAGGGACAAGCAGCTGTTGTTCTGAGTTTGGCTGTTCGCTGCGAAGGAAATGGATTCTTTTTTTTTGTTCGACCATTTCGGAGTTCTTGCTTTTCCGTAAATGAAGTACTTGGCCGGTGCTTGATATTTCTACAGGAGCAGTGATTTATAGCCACAATTTTCAGATTCACTATTTACTGGTTAGTGCGGAGAGTGGCTACTTCGTAGGGGAAAGTCGGTGAAGACGGACACAGCAGGGGAAGATGGATACTTGCTGCTTTAAATTAAAAAAAAAAACCTGATTCATTCACCTACCGGAAACAAGTGTCCTTCTCGTATAATATTAACACAGATCTCAGATCAACGAAATACACTAAAACAAGCTCGGCAGTGAAGGAATAAATCTAGACTAACATTTGAAAAGGGCGTAATTCCAAAATCACCATATCGAGAAAATCGCTTCCAAATTTTGATGACCTATATATTAATCCTATTTCATGAACTTCCATTTTCTTGATGATTTTATTAGCTTCCACCCATTGAACTGCCAACACTGGTGATACGCGGTGGAAATCTAGACTAACATTTGAAAGGGACGGAAGTGCCAAAATGTAAACAAACCATAGAGAGAACAGTTCACAAACTACTCGATAAACACGAAAAAGTAGAAGAAAATATCACTCCAAATCATTAAAAACGTTATCTTTTACATGGCGTATTTCCAATTTTCATCACTATGATGCATCTGGTTGTTACGCCTTGCACCAGAACTACGAATTTTATTGTTTTAATATATGAAACGTACTGATTCTGTAGTATCTAGTCACGCCCGATTCATTTGAAATGCATCCGATTGATATTTCATGTGTAAACAACGAACAAAAAGAAGACCAAAAAATCCAAGGGGTAAGTCACTCAGCACATTGTGCCTGAATTATATTCTACGCAGTTTGTGCACATCCATCGGCACATTTTCGGCATGCCTTCGGCACAATCTCGTAGGCATTAGATTGTTGTAAATAAAATGGGAGCACTGGTGGACAGCTGCCATTGAAGTTGTTCAGAACATTACGTGCTGTTTGACTGTATCACAGACAAACATACGTAACTCTTCATTGTGTATCTTCGTTCACGCATTTAACTGTTGATTTGAACATTATCAGTTCCGCGAACTACTCGCCGCAGCGCTGGCATCGGATCACTTTGACGTTTCTATACATTCTATAGAACTTTTATACAATATTCTTTGCGAGTTAGCGAGCAAGCTTGTTTTCCGCGAGAAGCCAGAGAGATGTCGTTACTGAGTTCCTATGTTTTGAGATACTATGTTTTCAAGAACAACTTTTTCAAAGAGTTACGTCTGTTTGTCTGTGACTGTATGTTCAGGAGCATCTTCTAATTTAATATATCAGAGGAACTCAGACCAGCAGTTCACTTATAGATCTAAATATTAAATGTTATTTCTAGAGTGGACTCAAGAGGAAGAGCCAGTTAATCAGACCTCATTAGTACCTTTAATTCAAATGATGCTGCAAATCACACAAAACAAACTGAAGAAGTCTATTCATCACCCTCTATAGTCGGTCTCTAACAATGCTCCCCACCGGTTCCAACACTTTCCGGCAGAAAGACTAGATTTCTGGTCTGCCTTTTAGGGCATAATAAAACATTAAAACACAGGACTTTTATTACCCTATGGATCACAAAACACCGAAAGTTCACACGCCCGCCACTTCCCGCGTCATCCTCAATCCGATTTATCCTTGCGATTTTAAATCAAAACATTCAAGGTGTCAGAAATACCGGGTTGCTGGGATGGGTATTTTACAAACAATCGCAGCTTGCTCTATGACCGGCACAATCGGCATACTTGCGGCACACTGACAAAAAAGATGACCCAAGGTTGGTGTGCGGAGTGACCTACCCCTTGAAAAAATCTCTGTTATGATCCCTCACCTCAGCCACAGGCGTGCATACTTTGATCGTTTTTCTTGATTTGTTTTGATTATTTTCCACTTACGCGCTTGTCAGATTGTATTAAATTGTTCTGTTTCACTATTGGCTTCATTTCGGAATAAATAGTCTGGGGAAAAGTTTATTGTACCAGTTTATCGATAGGTGGGTATTTTCAAATATCAGTTGTGGAATAATTAATCAAACGATTTCATCAATTGCACAGATTGCAAGAGTATGGAGAAAAATCAAAAACGGCGTCGCTTGGAAGCTTCGGAAAATCCGGAAACAGAAAATCTGTCGCGTCTTTCCGACCCCGATGACGAGAAGAAATATCCCGAAGTAGGCCAAGGAGGAGAAGAACACTTGATCTCAGACATGGTGGTACAGATAATCAATAGACCTGATACAAAATACAGGATACATTAATTTTATCTTCTTCTTCTTCTTTTCTTTATTTAACGTCGGTCTCTGTTCCGCAATCTAGTGCCAATCACCGACGGACATCGATCGCCATCCATTGACGGCAATCGAATGTGCAGGAAGGCAGCTGCCACACCTGCGTAGAATATCGCACCCATTCAACACACATGGGCCGGGACCAACGGCTTTACTTCCCTTCCGAAGGAAGACGTGACCAGAGATTTTTATGCCTCAGAAAAATACCACCGACCTCGGCTGGGATTGAACCCAGACCCATTGGGGTGAGAAAGCAGTCACGCTTACCACTACACCACCGGCGCCGGCCAAATTAATTTTATGATGTTTCTCGAGTCAAAATGTTTTTATAATTACCTGCGTAATGATGGGATATCGTCGTGGTTTGTTGCAAAATGACAGATCATTCACTGAGACGATGATTGAGGAAAAAATACCTGTCAACTACGATCCTCGCAGTAGTCTAAAAATTCATGGCATGAGCAATAAGTATTATATATCAAATTCCGAAAATGGATATTTCGATTTATTGTATTGTGTTATTTTATTTTTTCATTAATTTATTTGTTAAGGCTCATTCGAATTAACTTTACAGAGCCGAGGATTCTTGTTCACTATACAAAACCCTTTATACTATATTCAAAATGTACACAGCAAAACATAAATTTTAATATTATATCCAAGAGGATGCACTTCAATCATGTCGAAAATCTAATGTAATTTTTACGGCCACAAAAATAAACAAATGCAGTTAGAGCAGCGTAATGTCAGTTCATGCACTGTAATGATGATAATGTTGTCCTTTTTGGCAAGTAATATTACACCATATTTTCAACACGATTGAAGCAACCAGTGGAAACTTACGATTTTAAATTGGCTCACTGCTTGACTAGCCTATTGGTCCCCAAGTACATCTATAAGCGTACTCCATTCTAGTCGAAATTCTAGTACTACACTATGTTTGTTTTGATTCGCTATGAAAGTTCGACAGATAAAATGAACGGTTCGTAGATTTTCCTATGTTGCTTGGGACCGAAGATAGTACTAGAGCTGAGCCAAAAGGTTGAGCACATTTCTTCGGGAACCTCTGGTCTTATTTATTTTACTGCGTACAACACAATAAACACTTTAGTTTTCGCTATCAAATAAGCCTCCTCCATCAGAATGGGATCCACTTTCAGTGGTTTCATTATATGACAGTACCGCCAACGGGGGCAGAGCGCTTCCTTTGCAGCAATGGACGCAAAACGTAGTCATCACTCACACACTCATCACGAACCGGTTGCTTTCCAAAGTCGAAGACGCATCGATAACAATGAGGAGGACTACACAGTGGTTGCTGCCGAGTAACCAGTCGATCGTGTGATACACATCGAGAGTAGCCTGTTTCTGGCGACAGCCGAGTGAACACTCCATGGATACATAGCGGAAAATTCCAAAAACTTTTGGAAAATTTCGAGCACTTCAGGTTCATTCGATTAACTTCATAGGCGTTGTTGAAACTTTACAGATGTTCCATGATCACAGTTCACAAAACTTTAACAAATTTACGAGTTTCTTGAACATCAGAACTTATAGAACATTTTTAAAACTTCATGTTTACTAACGTTCCATTAGCATCTGCAAAATTTCGGGAAATTTTTTTAGAAGTTCTAAGAATTGCACGAAAATTTAAAGAATTTGAAGGAAATTCCATAAATTTCAGGGTAGTCCGAGACCTCGAAGAACGTCGTACATCATTGGAGCTTAAGGATCTGTTGTGGTTAGCTCCGATAGCTTTCAATAGATTTCAGGAACTTTTCGGAAGATGCTAAAACTTTAGGATCTTAAGGGAAGACATGTAATTTCGGGATTAGGAAAATTTCAGAAACTTCAGGTTAATGTCGAGTACTTTGGAGCAGTTGCATTAAATTCAGAAAAATTTCGAGAACATCAGGGAAGATTACAGATCTTAAGAAAAATGTCCGAAACATTACAGAAGTTCCCATAAACTAAAAAAAAAAATTTAGAATACGTGGGGAAGCTTTGAGATCTTACAGGAAGTTATATTAATTTCGGGAAAACAGACAACTTTAGTAATGTCAAGAAAACCTTAGAGAAGTCCATATAACATTTGGAGAATTGTTCAAACTTTGATTCTTCTTCTTCTTTATCTTCTTTAAACAAGATCCGAGAAGTCCAGATTAGGTTACGGGATGTAATGTCAGTCTAGCCCCTCACTTCGGGCTATCAAGCCATTAAAGCATTAATTCTGCAATAATACACAATAGTAAAGAAAAACTTATTCCACATCTGCTGCGAAATTGTAGTACGTAAATGAATTGCCTATTTTTGGGGCAAATTTTGAACATTTATTCCTTTTTTTTAAGAAAAAGCTGAGTGAAGTTTTCATATTTTTCGATTTCTAGGTGCCATGATCTTGCCGTATTATTGCACTAACGAAAATCTACACTGCGGTGCCGATCAAAAAACCTGATAATTGCATGAATTAACTAACTTTCTTTGTGACATACTAGCGTAATAAATAAATATCACAGTTTTCACTTTAAATGTTCATTTAGAAGATTTAACGCTATTTAAGCTTTCGGCCGATATATTCAGCACATCATTTTGATAACTTTGTATTGGTATTGGTGAAACCATTCACGTTGACCACGACTCTGCAACTCTTTACTCCTAGTCTAGTCTAGTCTAGTCTACACATACACAGCCAGTACTTGAAAGAATCCTGGAAAATGATACATCTATCATTTTTCTTGTCATTATTAATGCCTGCTGCACATCAAGGATGTGAAACAAACAATAAAGCGGCCAGGCCTACTGTGTAGCGTTAAGTTAATTTTTGTGGAAGTGAATGTTTACCATGTCTACTTAATAAGTATAGACAGTGGTTAACATTTAATCCACAGGTAATCAAAGAGCGGGGACATACCGTACCAACCGCTCCGTATGCAGGGCTATATAAATCGTTGGGAGTGACAGAGCTAAGAAAGTTAATGTACACTCCTTGATTGTCCGATCTCCTGGGATGGAACACAGGTATTTACCCCTTGTGTTCGAGCGTACAGTCCTCCCTCCGTACAAGCGTGGACGGCACCGCCAACCCACTGCCATCCCTCAATCGATCCAGCTGACCTCAGTCGAAGGACAACAGAGAGCGGTGTGCGGACGTAACCTATACGGCGACTCTGCAACTCTTTACTCCTATAGAAAAACTCCATAGGGCAATGTCAGTTTCGTGATACATAGAGCTTTTTGGAGAGAATCGATCAATATTACTAAAAAAAACATCATATTCATGTAAAGTATAGACTACCGTTGCGGCGGTGAAGGACAATCCCATTGTTTACGTCATGTGGCGACATCTACTATTTGCAAGTGGGTACGTGAAACACAGGTAGTCTGTCACCTTGCCGGGGACTCGATTTAGATTAACATCCGAAGTCCCTTTCTGCTCCACACCATTCATACAAATCGGCGGGAAATCCAGTGAGCTATTTTCTGTGCAGAATATATACAAAAGGAGGGACTTAGGATTTTAATCTAAATCAAGTCTCCGGCAAGGTGACAGACAACCTTAGTTTCACGTACCCACTTGCAAATAGTAGATGTCGCCACACGACGTAAACAAAGAGATTGTCCCTTCACCGCCGCAGCGGTAGTTTATGGAAAACCAACTTTTTGTTTCACCATGTGTTGATTAGTTTCTGATAGATGTCACCGCAAACAAACAGTAATGACATCTGATGGAAAATGAATGCAGAAGCTTGACAAAATGGTTAAATAAGGAAATCTAAATAGTGTGTACATTCCAGAATTTGAATTATAAGCGATCCTTAAAAGGGGCGCACATGTGAAAAATCAATAAGTGACTAAATTTAAACCGTTAAGCAACTAAATTTCAATCGTTAAGCAACCTAAAGTCCTCCTCTACTGTTATGAGTTAGAAGAAGAGGTTATGATGTATGTGTTTGACACAAAAATCATGTAAATTTCGCATTCAGAGTGTCAGATTCATCGTATTTATGATTAGTGAGCGCTCGTTCTGAGCACGTGGTCAGGCAAAGGGAGATGTCTGCTCCTAGTGGGGAGAATTTCATCAATTGAATTTGTCGAGAAGAGGGTACCTGGAATGCCTTCAGCAGGGCAGTCACTCAAATTCTGTCGGAGCTGCAACGTAAGTGGAGAGACGATCAGCGAGCTAGTAATGCCAACTAGCGCAGATATTAAGCGGAGTACCTGAGCCAATCAGTCGATAAAACGACGCATCAAGCATTAATCTTCTTTAGTTTATGTTGGTTCCTAATTTCTAATAACTGGCAGCATTTTGACTTCCCAATGAAATATAGCGAAAAGCCCTTGTTGCCACAAACGGAAAATAACATTGGATTTCAAATATGATCCAGTTCGTCTTCGTCGTAACCGATGATGAGCAAAGGATCTTGCCAGTCAATAATATCAGCAATATCAACTCAACACCGTTTGCTTCCTTCATACACCTAACCGGAAATTTATGATTGTATTACAGATTTGCATGAAAAGTATGCCGGATTTGCAATGTTTACAGCATGAACTGATACTGTAATGTGGTCGCCGGAAGGTTTAAAAAAAATTAGAATGTTTACATTAGCTTATTTTTAGAACAAGGTTTATTTCCCCAAATTAATTACGTCTAAAAAATCATCTCATAATGTTTTTATACAAAACTATGCATTCTGGAAAACTTCCTTGTTCGCTGCACTCCATTGCAAGAGCTGCCATTACATTTGTTGTACTCCGATAGCTTCTAATAAAAGCAAACGTACACCATTCAATTGTGAAAATTCAATAAGTGATTTCATCGGTAGCACCGTGTTGAGTGCTATCTCTCTCAACTCTACCATTGTTTGTCGATCTGTCATCGACTAAACCAACCAACCGCTACCAGGGATAGGTAGTTTTAGAATCCACTTATCAACCTCTAATCCACGTAAATCATCACCGATGGTGTGTGGGCTGCTTCATTTTAACGAGGTTCATTTTACTGGGCTTAGTCGGATACCGGTGGGAGTGGGGGAGCAGCTTTTAAATTGGTGTCAATTTGTGACACGACACGCACGTCATTAAATTGACGGATTATCGCAGAATTATGACTTTTTAATGACCTCAGCTACAATGGGAAACTATAAAGATGGCAGATATCGACGGTACTCGGACGGGCTTGGGTTTACCGTTTTCGGAAGGATGATTCCGACACTATTTTGAAGAATTATCACTTAGGTGTCTAATGAGGATGGCAGATAAAAACCGGTACTGGTGCTAGAGAAACCCGCTATAGCTTAGAAGGGGACTCTTAATCCTAGTTTTATCGATACTAAACACAACCTCGTTTTAATGGCAAACAGTTTGAAGGACGTAAGCCGAATTAACGTTCGTATAAATGCCAGATTATAATCATGAACGATAAATGTAACAGAATGTTTACACCTTCCAATTAACAAATTGCTCTCTAAGCAGAACATACGACACGGGTGAAACTTCTTCAAAGCTTCCACGGTATAGTTAATCGAGAACGTAGAAGATCATGGGTGACGATGGACACCCTTTGAATTATTGAAATTATCAACTCTTAAAAAATGATGTAGGGGAAATGGCTCTAATTTTGGCCTATGGATCTAAGATTGGGCCCATCGCTAAAAATCTGCTATTTATCAATTTTATCTAGATGAATGCGTCATTGGGACGGTACCAATGGATATTTTTGGTTGCTATTGAAAATTTAGTCGATTGCTGAATTTATGTATGGGCCCAAATTAGGGACACTTAGGGCGACATTACATACAGTTCCCTATGAGGGAGCAAATGAGCTCTATGTTGTATTTCATGTTGTAAAATAAATGTTATCATGATAACAGATGAAACGTCAAAATCTACATCAAAAACAAACATTGTGTACGGTAGCGGCCGGCACTTGTTATCTTGTGTTTGCGGAATGTAATGTTCTACTACTATTACTACTAATATGTAAAAGTAATTTTGCTGTTAGGAAAACACATGGATATTCGATGTTTATATTTTTGTATGGTTCATTCACACCTTTTCAAGGATTTTCGTAGGGGTTTTATGAATCATTCATTTGTTTCTCTATGCAAAAGTTGCATTACCGTAAAAATGTCACTTTTGTATGGTATGGAACTGAAAGCAGTAAACAACAGTATCTCATTGCTGAAATACATAAGATTTTTTTTTCGAAAACAATTGATCTGCTATCAGAATGAATGCGGAATACGACAAAACGGGGGCCCCGGGGATCCAGCGGAAGATCTAGAATGCCCGTAAAAGTGGTCCTTTATGTCACTATGTTCTGGCTTTCTACGAAGTTTATGTTTCTAGTTTAGCGAGATTTGTTAAGGATCTAGATGCGGATTTGGATACGATGGAAACAAAGCAACAAATTGTCTGAAGAACGGTTTGTCTGTGTAAAGTTCAAATCATACAACGCGATGAGAGAGGCTCTGGCTCAGAATCCAGAAATTCGTGTCTTTCGCTATTCCAAAGGCAAAAGGGTTGAGGTGAACATATCCGTCGCAGGAAGCTGCACAAAGTACGTGCGAATCTTCGACCTACACCCGGAGATTCCTGATTCCGAAATCAGCACTGTTCTGAGTAAGTACGGAAGCGTCAAGCGAATGGTTAGAGACAAATTTCCAGCGGACCTTGGTCTGAACATGTTCACTGGAGTGCGAGGAGTATACCTGGAAGTCAAGAAGGAAGGTCCGGCAGCGCTGTTCTTCCGTAACAAAAAGGGTAGGATCTATTACGAAGGGCTCAAGCAGAAATGCTTCCTGTGTAAGGAAGAAGGACATTTGAAGGTCGGTTATCCACAAAAGAATGGCAAAAGTGCAGTAGAGAATTAATCGGGGTTAAAAAAGGACGCAGGAGATAACCTGAATTCTGGTGGTACAGACACACAGCAACCAGGGGCAAGCGGGGTAGGAGTTCCCGGATATCCGGATAGTCCCAGCACTACTAAATAACTACTCATTTATAATTGAAGATGCTAATTTCAAATAACAGACTAGCATTATGCCTTTTTACAAGTATGCAGGCTCGCGGCATAATCAAGGAATGGATGCGGTGTCCTCATCTGTTTTCCCAGAGGGCAGAAGAGGATCGCAGAACCTTGAGGAATTTCTTTTCCTTTTAGCGGTGTCCAAACCTGTGTATCCCAAGTTGGGCAGGAGAGGATCGCAATCCAAAGTGATTCTTTGATCGAAAGTATCTGGCTTTATTAATCAATTGCTTGGGTTTATATACGGAGCTATTGTCATAATTCATTTTACAATTTGTTGCATTGGCATGGTGTGATTTATATTTAATTACTGTAGGCAAAGTGAGATGCCTATAACGGTGTGACAATTCTATGTTTGTTTCATTGATGTCAGTGTGCTTGCTAGGCTATTAGCGTATTGAAAGATGTAACATGATCCGCGCATTCAGGTTCGCTGTTCTGGGTGTAGGAAAGGTAAATTAATAATTCTGTTTGGCAAGACTATGGTAGAAGTGAACGCAACTGACGTGAGTACAATTGCATGACATGCATTGTTCTGTCTTATTGGCAAATTTAGTAATATCAATTATTACAGTGGCGTAAATAACTAGAGTGGCAATTTTTATACGTTAGATGAGGAGATGAAAGTATAGAATTGATACTTCTGTTAGGGTACACACTTACACTGGAAATAAAATTTCGTTTATACAACGAAATCGCTCGTTTGTTCTACAAATTTATTCGTTGTTTTCTGCAACGAAATGGATTTGTACATTGTATGAAGCTAGTTTCGTTAGAACTGCCACACTCGCTATCGCTACACCCAACCAGCGGTCTACAAGTGTTGGTTGTGGAAACCGAAAAATGTGAAGTGTGTTAGTGAGGATGGGTAAAAATAACTTCATCATTGGAAGGAATAAATGACAAAAAAATAAAATTAGGTTTCAGACCGGACTCGACTCATGAACCTTGCGATCGTTACATTTGTGCTTTATCCATCGCTCTATCTGTGCTATGAGAAGAGGTAAATCTAAAGGCAAATAAGAAGCACTCATGGAGCGGTACTTCGATTTCTCTTACTTTTTCTGCTGCTTGCATGTATTTTTTTTTTCTCTAACATAAAACCACCACGATGATTTATTGTGGTAGCTTGCATGTATTAGTCAAACCGACAATATTTCTAAAAAAAAAAATCTTATCTCCAACACACAATCCGCACTTTAGGAGACAATAAGCGCAGTTGTTGGTTTGATTGTACGAAGATGTATTTGTATATTATACGAATAAGGCGTAATATTGACATTGCGCCAGATGACAGGAAAAACGAATGTTTCGTACCATTTATGAAAGATGTGTTGTATTTACGATATTCATTTTTACGAAACGGTTTTCAGAGAAATAACGAAAATACATTTTCAGTGTAGAAAAAATCATGTAAATTTAGGCGCTCTCAGACTTACATATACGAGCGTCAATTTTGACATAAAATTTAGTCATAACAGACATGAAATTCAACTCAATCAAACGTAATTTTCATCGAGTAACGAACTTTTCAGTCTCGGAGCACTTAATATTACATGACATGTTTGTTTACGTCTCATCTTTTATGTCAAAGATGGATTCCGTCACGTGTAGAATTAATTATTTCAAAGTGTGTACGGCAGTGTGAAATTGTATATATAGAGAGTAGAAAGCGAGCAAGGACAACTTTTATGAATGAAGGTACAAATCGGTTTGATCATCTCTCTTTTCCAAACTCTCCCGTTGGATGGGGATGGTGAGGGGTATCTTCCTCCGCCACCACTGGCAAAAAGTGATGATCACCAAAACGCTCATGTACCGACGATATTTTTGAAACAGTTCTATCGATTTTTACCGCACTCAAGTAGCATGTGTGTTGCTTTTATTCATATCCCATAGAGCTTTTCTACGCTCAATTGGCGCACACTATTGCACTATCTAAACCAGACCTGCCTAACCTATCTAAACTTGCTTTTTGAAATGACTTTCAATGAACATGTTTCATGCTGCATTTTGTTTATTTCTCACTCATTCTAGGCTTCAATTCATTATGATGACTAAAATTGGACTAGAATGATTTCATTTACGAGATCCAGAGACCACGTCCTGCCAGTTGGGCAGCGCTGATCTAAACCAAGGAAGTGCGAGTCAAAGAAAAATAAATTAGTGGAAAAACAATGAATACATTGTGTGTTAGATAGAGAAAGACGATTAAACGTCAAAAAGGTCTATACATGTGTTTCCTTCTGTGTGATACTTCGATTTTACAAGGATTAAGTCGGACGATTATGGGGCATGGGCATGGTAGTTATTGATGATAATGATAGTCCCACCTCTTACCCCTTCAATGGTTTTTTTTTTCCCTTTGGTTTGTTTTCCGTCGATCTTGTTTTCCGTGCTGAGCACCAATGCTACCGACGCCAGGAAGGCAGCTCCCACACCTGGACCCTACCTATCGACCCATCAACTCATGAACCGGGGACCAACGGCTTTACTTCCCTTCCGACGATTTATCTTTAAGATGATTAAGTATGACAATATACATGCGAACCAACGAAGAACATGTTACCAAGTGAGTTCTACCCACCGCTTATTATTTACGGGTCTTAAACCAGTCGGTCTGATTTGTTGCATGTGAGCAGCGTCGATGTTGAACTAGTCATTTGCAGAAAATAAGAGAGTTTGGTTTAAAACCCACCGAGAAAAAGCGGTGGGTAGAACTCACTGGGTAACATGCTCTTCGACGAAATGCTGTATGAAAATCCAAATTTTCGGATGTATATTATCCGGATATTTGTGATTCTTCAGATATCCGAATATCCGGATATTCGAATCCGGATATCCGGATAAAATACGTTAACATATCCGTGATCCGGACTCCGGGTATCCGAATAACGGATATATCCGGATTAAAGTCCCAGCACTAGCAGAGACATCTGATGGAACATGAATGCAGATGCTTGACAAAATGATTAATTAACATACGGTACCTAGTATTAGTAAAATCATGTTTATTTCTGTTGATTATAATAGTACATTGATTTAACATTTTAATTGATTATCCTACATGGCTCTTCATATTTGTTTAATTTGATATTTTTAATTTAATATTTGCGTTTTTCTACTAGTTTACAGAATATCCCTTTTTGTTTGAATTGAAAAAAGTGAAAACCTACCTAACTACTAGTATAACTTAACCTAACGTGCTAGATCACGTATGATTGGCATACCGTACTCGATTACGGGAAGGATGATTTGTTTGTAGACAGCAAGCTTATTTTTCAAGGACGTGGTAACCTCCTATTGATGAGTGGATACAGTGATCTTATCAAGATGTTACACTTGGTTTTGGTTTTGTCTACGTGCTCCCCGAAAATCAGCTTGCTATCTAGTGTTAAGCCGAGGTAGACTACCTCTTTCGACCATTCCACCACTGTGCCGTTCAGACAGATCTTATTTTTAACCGACGGAACAAGTCTGGGAGATTTAGAGTGTGGAAAGATCTGGTCTGGATGTGGTCTTGCCGTCAACGAGGTTAGGTAGCTCATATTTATACCTGCTAGCTTATCATATTTCTCGAACCAATGATATTCAGTTTACATAGGTCAGTGATGCAAAATATCATGACACTCACGTGACACTCGTCTTCGCATCAACCGACTATCGCTGACAGATCGTTTTGTCACGCAGTGAGAGTAAGAGCCATGGCAAACAACAATCACCAGTAATGAGCCGACGCCGGTGGTGTAGTGGTAAGCGTGACTGCTTTCTCACCCCAATGGGTCTGGGTTCAATCCCAGCCGAGGTCGGTGGGATTTTTATGAGGCATAAAAATCTCTGGTCACGTCTTCCTTCGGAAGGGAAGTAAAGCCGTTGGTCCCGGCCCATGTGAATTGAATGGGTGCGATATCCTACGCAGTGTGGAAGCTGCCTTCCTGCATATTCGACTGCCGTCAATGGATGGCAATCGATGCCCGTCGGTGATTGGCACTAGATTGCGGAACAGAGACCGACGTTAAATAAAGGAAAAGACAATCACCAGTAATGGTCGCTGCTCACAAGCAAAACGTTACACTCGCTGCTGATGATGAAAAGCACAACGAAAACAGTGAAGACTTCTGCAGTACGATCATGAGAAAAAGCGAAACGACAGAAGAAAATGAAAACAATGCCTACGCATTCCAAGTTCGTCTCGGCAGGCGCGACTGTGTGAGTTACAAACAAAACAGGCAACATGAAACGGAAGCTGTTGGGCTCACTCACCAACACACTCACATAAGCAAGCAAAGCAGCAACCGGTTCAAAACGAGCACAGATGAGTGTCGTGATTGTCGGGAATGACCAGATCGGTGATGGATCACAACAGAAGACGACATTCATCAGTTGCTTTTTACTTCTTTCGTCAACTTGATGGATGGTCATGGAAAGAGCTTCGACGAGCACATTGATAGGAATGTACAACGCGTTACTACCATCAGCTGTTTGGCGATCGTGATTGTGATAGGTCGCAACTCTGCATACGGTCTATCACGCTTCACGCTCACTCGAGTCTACTAATTCTTTATTCCACACTAACTAACTACACCACCAACAATGGCTGACCCTATTGTTCCCGTACGGTGGAGACATCTACAATTTGTAAGTGCGTACGTGAAACTAACGTTTTCTGTCTTGATACTCGGGAGGTGGAAACAATTGTACCGACCAATCGCGGTCCTACTTCAACCTTCCGTTCGTTCCCCTAAGCACATACTCTTCTACTTTTTCATGCTACTTAGGATTGTCCAGAATCCTCCAATTCGGAATGAGTGTAGTCCTCTCTGAGATTGTATGGAATCCTTTCTGTTATTGTTTGGGATTCTCTCTGGACTGTCATGAATGCCCCTCAATATTCATCAATTATGGGCAATTCTCTTCCTGATTTGTTTAATCTCCATAGTTGTCGCCGCTCATTAGTGAGCTGAGTTCAGTAACTATGCTCGGTACAATCGTATACTGTATGCTCGGTACATTGATCGAACGCAAAGGAACTTAGGTGCGCATCCGAAAAAAAAAAAACTCTGGTCGTTTGTTCGTACTAAACGTAAGGAAGATGGATTACCTACATCCCTGTACTTTGATAAGCGTTCTGCTAGTTCAGCGTCTAGTAAATGTGAGCGATTTGTTCGGTATCGGCGGGTAATATATATTTAATGATTTACTATTTTTCAAAGTGATTTCAAAATTATCTACTAAGGATCAATAAATTTGAAATGATTTCTAGCTCGAAATGATTCAGTACTATCCATAGTGATATCTAACTTCTCTACCGTGAGCCATCACTTTCTGCAAATCTTTCCTAGTCTAATTAAGAGCTTTTTGAATGTTTACCACAATAATTTAAGAGTGATACAGTGAATTTGTTCAAATATTAGTGAAAATATAAACTTTTCTTGGGTGATGCTAAACTTTTTCAGGTGATGCAATATTCAAATGAGTGTTGCAAAACTTTTCCACGCGAGTCGTCACTTATGACGGGTAGTGTATGTTCTAGAACGACCTTTGAGGCGATGCAATTTCTTGCATTTAGCCAACCGTCACACTCGTTATGGACAACATGATCCAATCAATGAATGTGCTACCTGGTGTTTATGTTTGTTTCATGATTCGCCATCATCTACACAACATTGGTTCCTGTAATCTGATGAGTGACCTGTTTGCAGTTGCCAACTAAAAATTGTTTTATTGATTGATTCACTTTAAGAACTTACTTATGTTTTATTTATAATCTGAATACCAAAATATGCCTTGTGAAAACGCTAATGTGTACTGTTTTGTGAAAATATATGGGGTTTTTATGCCTTTTTGAGTCAAATGTGCTATATCAAAAAGGCTTTTCCCCATACCATATTTCATTTAGACTCATCTGACTTCAAAGATTGAATCGAGTGAATAATCCTTCTAGAGATTACCCGAAGTTTCTTCTGATATTGTCCGGAATCCGTACTGAGAGTGTATATGGAATCTTCCCTTTTCGATAGACTGGAATCCATCCAGAGATTGTCCGAAGCCTTCTAGGAATTGTCCAGAATCCCCCTGGGACCGTAATTAATCCTCCTTGTGATTGTCCATCTTTTTCTTCTAGCACGAGGATGGCGCCTGCACAGTCACGGCACCAAAATGCGTGTACTGGAAAGGATCTCCTCCTCATGGTCTCTCGTCGTGTCCGGTGTACAAACAACGCGGGGAAAAACTAGAGCGCTCTCTTAAAGAACGTTCCAGGCGGTCTTTTGCAGAAATGCTTAAGACAGCCAAGCCATCGACCAACGAAACAAATCCCTTCGCTCTTTTGTCAGATGACGAGTCTGGCTCTGACTTGGCTGAGGAGGGAGTTTCTTTCAGTTTTCCGGAAGGTTCTGCCCGGAAACGAAAACGCATCCGTTCGCGGAAAGTTGCAGATCAAGAACCCCAAATCAGCTTGCCCAAATCAAGGAGTGGTGGAAAAAAGGAGACTTCTACTCCTCCTGGATTCCGCAGAACTGATTATACCCAGGATTTTCCACCTCTCCCGGGGACATCCAAAACCCCCGATGCCCCAATTTTCAGAACACAAGCCCCTTCTTCATCTGGGTTGTTCTCATTTGATAACATTGTGGACAGCATCCTCAATTACCTCGATTTTTCTGATCCTCTGAAAAGCATTGTTCTGGCAATGCTTCCTACTGTGAAAACCCTCTTGAAGCAGTTGACATTGAAGTGGCCCCTCCTTGCAGCAATCATCTCCTTCGATGGATAATTTTCCAAACGAGGTCGGGGATTTGATCACTGTTCTACAGTGGAATTGTCGAAGTCTTATTCCTAAGATAGAATCGTTTAAGTTTTTGGTTCACAATAATGATTGTGATGCATTTGCTCTATGTGAAACTTGGCTCTCTTCAGATATCGATCTTCCTTTTCATGATTTTAACATTATTCGACTGGATCGTGAGGATTCGCGTGGAGGAGGAGTACTTTTGGGGATCAAAAAGTGCCATTCCTTCTATAGAGTGAATCTTCCACAATTTCCAGGTATTGAAGTTGTCGCATGTCAGGCTTTTGTTAAAGGCAAGAGCCTTTGTATTGCTTCTGTGTATATTCCTCCCCGAGTTTCGATTAGTCAAAAACAACTTTCAGATATCTGTTCAGTTCTTCCTACTCCACGGTTGATTATGGGAGATTTTAATTCCCACGGTACAGGCTGGGGGGAACTGTATGATGACAACCGTTCTACTTTGATATATGACCTCTGTGATAACTTCAATATGACAATTCTTAACAATGGAGAAGTAACACGTCTGGCTGGTCCATCCTCAAATGGAAGTAGATTAGACCTCACACTTTGCTCTAATTCATTATCGTTGGATTGCACGTGGAATGTGATCCAGGATCCCCACGGTAGTGATCACTTGCCGATCGGCATTTCGATTGCCAGTGGGTTCAATTCGTCGGAATCCGTTACGCGTACGACCTCACCCGTAATATCGATTGGACAACGTTCAAGACCGCGATAGAGGAAGCCGTGTCGTCGGTAGAAGAGCTTCCACCGTTGCAGGAATATAACTTCCTCTCCAATCTGATCTTGGACAGCGCGCTTCGAGCTCAAACTCGGCCGGTTCCAGGAACGTCTTTTCGTAGGAAACCTCCTACCCCTTGGTGGGACCAGCAATGCACTGAGGTTTATCGTAAAAAGTCCGACGCGTTTAAGCTTTTCTGGAAACGCGGAACACCCGAGTATTTCGAAGCGTACTCGACTCTTGAACACGAACTCAAGAGCCTCATCAAAGCCAAGAAACGCGGATACAGGCGGCAATTCGTGGACGGTTTATCGCGCGAAACGTCGATGAATACGCATTGGAACACGGTGCGAAGGATGCGTAACCGGTCTTCAAACAACGAGAGCGAGGAGTACTCGGATCGGTGGATTCTCAAGTTCGCGCGAAAAGTATGTCCTGATTCCGTGCCGGCACAGATGATTCCTCGCGAAACGACGAATTCGGTAGACGAGATCAGCCAGCCTTTTTCAATGCTAGAGCTCTCACTCGTGCTCCTTTCGTGTCGCAATTCGGCTCCGGGGGCTGATAGGATCAAGTTCGACTTGTTGAAGAACCTCCCAGACGTCGCTAAGAGGCGCATGTTGAACTTGTTTTGTCAGTTCCTGGAGTTCAATATTGTTCCAGATGATTGGAGGCGAGTGAGAGTTATAGCCATTAAAAAGCCTGGAAAACCCGCGTCAGATCATAACTCGTATCGTCCCATCGCGATCTTATCGTGCATTCGAAAATTGTTGGAGAAAATGATCCTTTTTCGCTTGGACAAATGGGCTGAGACGAGCCACCTTCTCTCAGATACTCAATTTGGTTTCCGTAGGGGTAAGGGAACGAACGACTGTCTCGCGTTGCTTTCCACAGAAATCCAGTTGGCTTTTGCTAAAAAAGAGCAAATGGCTTCTGTGTTCTTGGATATTAAGGGGGCTTTTGATTCAGTATCGGTTGAAGTCCTTTCAGACAAACTCCACGCTTGTGGCCTTTCCCCATTAATTAATAACTTTTTGTACAATTTGCTGTCTGAGAAACATATGAGCTTTTCTCATGGAAACTCTACAGCTTCTCGATTTAGTTACATGGGTCTCCCCCAGGGCTCATGTTTAAGCCCCCTTTTGTACAATTTCTATGTCAGAGAAATTGACAATTGTCTAAGTGACAACTGCACGTTGAGACAACTTGCAGATGATGGCGTAGTGTCTACGACAGGGCCCAAAGGGGTCAACCTGCAAGGACCCTTACAGGATACCTTAGACAATTTGTCTACTTGGGCTATCCAGCTAGGTATCGAATTCTCCACGGAGAAAACTGAGTTGGTCGTTTTTTCTAGGAAGCATAGCCCAGCACAACCAAAGCTTCAACTTTTGGGTAAACCGATCACTCATTCCATGTCTTTCAAATATCTTGGGGTCTGGTTCGATTCCAAATGCACCTGGAGATCCCACATTGAGTATCTGAGACGAAAATGCCAACAAAGGATCAATTTTCTCCGAACAATTACCAGAACGTGGTGGGGAGCTCATCCGCAAGATCTTCTAACGTTGTACCAGACAACGATTTTATCGGTTTTAGAGTACGGTAGTTTTTGCTTCCAGTCGGCGGCTAAAACTCACATCATCAAACTGGAACGTATCCAGTATCGTTGTCTTCGTATCGCGTTAGGATGCATGCACTCGACTCATACGATGAGTCTCGAAGTGTTGGCGGGCATGTTGCCACTATCGGATCGGTTTTCGGAATTGTCCCTCAGGCTCCTCACCCGTTGTGAAGTTATGAACCCACTGGTAATCGAAAACTTTGAGTCGCTTCTTGAGCTAAACCCTCAAACTCGTTTTATGTCATTGTACTACGTGTACATAACTCAGGATGTCAGCCCTTCACAGCATAATCCTCATCGTGTATGCTTCTCCGACTTCGGCAATTCAGTTAGTTTTGATTTATCTATGACGCGGGAGATTCGTGGGATCCCAGAACATCATCGTTCCATGATTGTTCCGTCAATTTACGCTGCAAAGTTTGGCCAAGTTGATTTCGCAAGATCGTTCTTCACAGATGGATCACTAATAGAGTCGTCCGCTGGTTTTGGTATTTTTAACGAATTTCATAGCGCCTCTCGAATGCTTCAAGCTCCTTGTTCCGTATATGTTGCTGAGCTGGCGGCAATACATTATACGCTAGAAACGATCGCCTCACTTGCACCAGATCATTATTTTATTTTTACGGATAGTCTCAGTTCTGTCGAGGCTATTCGATCCATGAGGCCGGTAAAGCACTCCTCGTATTTTCTCATGAAAATACGAGAGCTTCTGAGTGCTTTATCTTTAAGATCTTTTGTCATCACCTTTGCATGGGTCCCATCTCATTGCTCGATTCCGGGCAATGAGAAGGCGGACTCACTTGCTAAGGTGGGCGCTATGCAAGGCGATATTTACGATCGACAAATTGCCTACAATGAATTTTTCTTCATTTATCGTCAACAGTCACTCGCCAGCTGGCAAAATAAATGGAGTGAAGGAAGTTTGGGACGATGGCTATTCTCGATCATCCCTAAGGTGTCGAAGAGTCCTTGGTTCAAGGGGTTGGATGTGGGTCGAGACTTCATTCGTCTGATGTCTCGCCTCATGTCCAATCACTATTCGTTAAACGCTCACTGGGAGTGTTGGGCTGGGAGACAGCAATCTCTGTGAATGTGGACAAGGTTACCAAGACGCCGATCACATCCTTTGGTCTTGTGCTGAGCATCGTGGAGTCAGATCTGAGCTATGCGATTCCCTTCGGGCTCGAGGTAGACAACCTAATGTTCCAGTTCGGGATATTTTGGCTAGACGTGATCTGGAGTTTATGAAACTCATATATGTTTACTTTAAGAATACTAACCTTAGATTGTAAGTTTGATTAACCTTGTGTTTAGTTTGTGTATTGTGCGTGTAGTTTTTTTTTAATGTTTGTCTTCAAGATAAATAGAAATAAGTTCATGTTTTAGGATTAATTAAATATTTGTATAATAAATCATATTTCAAACCTCCTTCTCCCTTTCCCCATCCAAAAAATTGTAAATCTCCACTAACCTCGAGACGACCGCGAGTAATCGGTTCAATTCCTTTAACTCTAGATTTAAGACATAAATCATGTATAATGCAAATGATAACTCGGCTCTGTAAAGTTTATTCGATTGAGCCTGTACAAATAAATTAATAAATAAAAAAACAAAAAAATCTGTTTCTTCTTCACATGTCAAGCTTATTGCTTATCGCATATTAGCTTATTGCGTGCTCTCAACTTTGTGATCTAGATGCACTTTCACAGTTATTAATTGAGAGCTTTCGATGACTGTTCCATTCTGCATTGGTATAATTGTGTGGCAAGTACAATCATACTCTATGCCCAGGAAAGTCGGGAAATTTTCCAACTCGAAAAATTCCTAGACCGGACCGGGAGTCGAACCCAGCCACCTTAAGCATGTTTACATTCATAATAGAGCTTCAAAGAGCTCAGTATTGCTTCCCAGTGCTACCCCATTCTTGATACATTTGTTTGAATAAAAACACAAAACTCTAGCATCTTAGTCTGATAATTTCATTTTCCTACGACTGTCATCTACCTACCCTTTGCACATGATGGCGTGTATCGTGCCCAATGTTTTCCAAACATTGAAAAGGTGTTGCATAACTCTGAAAAATTGCATGCATTCGATGGATCACGCGTGTTCTACCGTTTCCATTGTAGTTTTTGGCAGCTTATGTCTTCAGGCCAATCAACATGCGCTTCAACCAAGGTTTGAACTCCACATGAAATGAAGGACGAGACAGTTGTTGACAATAGAAATTAAATCCTTCACTTGTCCAAAGGCGCAGCGCGCTGAAATGCAAACTTTAGCTGAACCTTGCCCAACTCGGTCAAGTGATACTATTTCGCCCGCCACGGTGATGGAACGGTGCCACTCAAGGTGCAACAACTTTCACGATGTTGTCTGCCAAAATATCAACACCTAATCCAAAGCGTATGTCACTGCACAAGGAATCGCTTGTCAACAAAATAAACATTTAACACTCGCAAATCACTGTCCAACCAGAATCGCCCATCAGCAGTCACACTCCCATGCGATTCCCGAAAGAACACAAATCACTAACCTGAAATAGAGTTCACCATCAGCAGGATCCCGGAAAAAACACCCCCTCAAAATTCCCTCTGTCAACCTCAAAGTCATGGTTTGGACAGTGCACACGCCGAAAAGTCAAACCTTCGAGGCCAAATCTGTACGGGAGAGTGAGTGCAGAGTCTCTAGTAGGTACACTGACTGTCATTCACCTGCACAGAGCACTTGGACACGGACGATGACAGTTTCGTTTTTCCGGTTTCCCGTCCCGTCAGTCGGCCGGTGTCATCACGACGAAGACGACGACGACGACGGCGGAGAGACAGGATGGGTGCCAAAAATGCCGAAAAACTAGCATTCACACACAAATTCTGTGACTGTGCAGGTTCCGTCCGTACCCAGCGGCTGGCAAAATGGATGCGAATTTTAAGGTGCGGAAGCTCTGGGATAATGGGCGGGGGTAGAAATTTTCATTTGTTTTAGAGCACTGGCGTTCCAAGGCATGTTTGCACTATATTCATCCGATTTTATTAAAATACCAAAGATATACAGAAAACTATGATGCAAATTCGTAATCGAGAAATGTGTTTCAGGTAAATTTTGCCGTTGCCAAGGGGCTTCTACCCCTGCCTGCGCACGTGCCCCGTTTTGAGCTCGAACCACACCGCATGAAACCTACGGTGCCGCAATCATAGAACGGAACGACGCCTCTGGATAAACCGATCCTCATCCCTTACTCATCCGTTCCGATATGTTCAGATGTTCTTGTATGTGGCCGGAATGGTTTCTCGTTTAATTTCATGCATTCATACGTTTTTGGGCAGCGGCGACAGTAGCAGTTTGGGCTAAAATTTTCCGGTTTCATACCTATGGCGACCGACGACGACGACGACGACGTTGTTGGAGGAACAAATGAAGTACCCAACCGTCGTCGCTTTGCCGAGTGCCTGTGTCGTGGGCGTTCGAGCGCAATGTCGCCTTGGTGACTCCCTTCCGGGTGGTCCAGAGGGGAAAGCTAATTAAAATGATGTAAAGTTTTTCGTAGAACGCTACTCGGTCGGTGTCTGTGCCCCTTTTGTCCGGGAACGCTCGGTGTGCGGGAAGAGTGGGCAATAATCTGCAAATCCAATAAATTCCCCCCGATAGAGATTCGCTCAATATCACAGTGTTGCCACTTGGATACCGTCCCACCACTACGCAGTTCCGGTAGGAAAGAGGCCAGGCAGACAATCGGCCAGAACGACAAGAGGACCAATCCGGGGCAAAAAAAAAGAACTTTCTCTCTAATTACCAAAGTGATTATTTATACGATGATAACTGGAGCGATGAAAGGATCGCCGGATATGGCAGTCGGTGGCAATAACAAGGAATTCTAGGGAAATTATCCTCCGCTCGATGATGAGCCGGAGCTGGATGCGAAAAAGTAATAAAATTTATCGGAGATTTCGAGAGTGGATCGTTAATAAGAAATCTAATAGACCGTGCAGGACTGGACTGGTGGAGTACGAGTGAGAATGTGTATGTTTTATATGTGAAAGCCAATAAAGATGTCTCTAATTTTCGGAGGCTTGATAACATCAAGAGGACTGATTACTGCTGCCACTTTCTCTGCTAATTATGTAACGAGGCTGAGAGGCCGTAAAAAGAAATGTTTACGATGCGTAATCATGCGGAATGATGAGCTTTTCGGCTGATGATTAGGGGTTATTAAATCACTGACGGAACTAGTTCTATTTTTATGGGAATTTTTCAAACTATTGGATCAAAGCTAATAGTTGAGCTGCTAGAATCCATTTGTAAGAATATAAATTTTATTTTAATTTAAGCCCATATATGGTTTAAGGATTTTTTTATTTGATTAGTTTACATTTCTCGTAGGTCATAAACGGATAGTAGTAGTAAAATTCTTCTTTATTTTTGATTTATTATGTGGTTTACAATTGCTAATACAGGGCAAGAGGTTAGCCGGAAGGGCTCTTCATCTTTGGTGAACTTTTTGATTTTGTGTTGTACATGTTGTGTTTTACTGTGTAATGTTTTTCAATTTTCTTCTTGTGAAGTATGTTGTTTGAATGTTTTAATTTGTTATTCTACCTACTTAACCTAATTTAACCTAACGTGCCAGATCCCTGACGATCTGTTGGTCGGATCGCCCACAGCAATCTCTGAACCTTGCGATGGAGGCAGCTCTCCGTAACTCCAGTGTCTGAAGACCAGCCAGGCGGTGAACCTCAGAGTTTCTAGTCCGTGGTGGACTGTTGAGGATCATTCTCAGGATCTTGTTCTAGATCCTTTGAAGTTTAAGATGGTGGCTTTTTGCGCAACTCTCCCAGGTTGGCATCCCGTATTCTATTACGGGAAGGATGATTTGTTTGTAGACAGCAAGCTTATTTTTCAGGGACAGTGTAGACCTTCTGTTGATGAGTGGATACAACGATCTTATCAAGATGTTGCACTTGGTTTTGGTTTTGTCAACGTGCTCCCTGAAAAGAAGCTTGCTGTCTTATGTTAGCCCGAGGTACACGACCTCTTTGGACCATTCCACCACTGAGCCGTTTAAGCAGATCTTATTATTTTCAGACGGAATAAGTCTGGGAGATTTTGAGTGTGGAGAGATGATGACCTGGGTCTTTGCCGCGTTGATACGGATCTTCCAGCTGTTGAAATATTCAGACAGGACGTCCAGGCCTCTCTGAAGTTTGGCAGTCAGAGCTCCGATGACCCTACCCTTGTAGACGATGGATGTGTCATCTGCGAACAGAGACAACGATCCACCATCAGGGAGAGCCGGCATATCGGAGGTGAACAGGTTGAATAGAATAGGGCCAAGAATGCTTCCTTGTGGAACCCCGGCACCGATGTTGAAAGCATCCGATGTGATGCTATTCAGAGAGACTCCGAACGTCCTGTCCGGTAGATAGTTGTTTATTATCTTCACTAGGAAGATTAGAAGACCGTACTGCTGCAATTTGAACACCAGGCCATCATGCCAGACATTGTCGAACGCTTGTTCAACGTCCAACAACGCCATGGCAGATGTTTTCGAAACAGACTTGTTCCGTCTGAGAATGTTTGTTACTCGAGTCAGCTGGTGGACGGTCGAACGACCTTTCCGAAAACCAAACTGTTCCTCGAGTAAGATGTTCTTTTGTTCGGCAGATGTTAGGAGCCGGTGGTAGACTGCTCTTTCGAACAGTTTTGATAACCCTGAGAGAAGGCTGATTGGTCGATAACTTGAAGGTGAGGACGGATCCTTTACAAGTTTCCGGATGGGTATGACTTTAGCTGACTTCCAACACGAGGGGAAGTAGCCAAGTCTGAGGCACTGATTAAAAATCAGTGCCAGATGGTTGTAGAGTCTGGAACTCAAGTGTTTGAGTTCCAGATTCAGGATGTTGTCGAAACCTGGGGCCTTCATGTTTTTAGATGATTTGATATAGGCCAACAGCTCGTCAGCCGTAATGTCGGATTCCTCTCGAAAAATGTTAGGAATTTGATGAAGATTGGTTGCATTTTCAGCAACCTTAGATTCATGAGGGCTGACGATGTTTTGTCCGAGATTATAGGAGCTGACGAAATGTTGACCTATCGCTGCAGCCTTCTCTTCAGGAGTTATCAGATAAACCACTGGGTCGCCGAGACGATCCAGTGGGGTCAGTGGTGGAATGGGCCTGGGCTTGTTTTTAAGAATTTTCGTTAGTTTCCAGAAGGGCTTTGCACAATCTGGGAGAGAGCGGATTTTGTAAGCAAAATCTTGATTTCTGAGGTTGGATGGTTTTTGTAAGACGATTGCAATGGGTCTTCAAGACACGCAAACCAGAACGCTGGTATTGCCTTAGGATGGAGTTACGGAGTCTGATGAGATCTTTGGTAATTCTATCAAGGTTCAGAGTATTGCTCACCTGTCTGGATACTGGCACGTGTTGGTCCCTGGCCCGGGATATCGCCTCCTCGATGGAACGCAGACACCGGTCAACGTCTTCGGGCGTCTCCGGAAGGACACCGTAGTCGACAGTGGAGTCGACACAGTGTTGGAACTGCTCCCAAAAAACACGATGGTAGTTGCGTCGGGAAGCTTGGAATCGGTTGACAGATGAGCCTACTTCGGCCACCACCGGATAGTGGTCCGAACTCAGCTCCTGATGGATAACAGGTAGCGAGATGTTGTCTCCCATGTTGCTGATGAGGATGTCAATGGTGGAGTGAACGCCAGACCGGCTCAACCGGGTGGGAGAGTGTAGGATCTAAGCAACCACTGGTTTTGTAACAACCTTAAAGCATGAGAATAAATATTCATTATCAAGTTGTACCTCGGACCGAACCAGACGTATATACATTTTGGCGACGAGCGATAAAAGTTACCCACGGATTTGGACACTCCACCCCAGAAAATTTTACTCGGACCCCCGTGAGATGGCTTGGCCTATGGTGAGTACTTGTGATAAAGCAGATTTTCGAGAGAGTTTGCAGTGGAAAATTCTAATGTACCAAACCTGAAATCATTTCCGTGGATAGAAAATTCTTAGGGATGATTTTACCTGAGAAAATTGAATTTCAATTTCTCCCGTAAAAATACAAAATACGCGGAACCCATAGCAACGGGATGAAGTACGCAGTGAAATATGTAAAAAGTATCATTATGTGGAACCCAATGTTTCATGGGATGCAGTACGCAGAAATTCCTAATGTGAAAGAAAGCGGAACCTTTCGTTTGGAATGAAGTACGCAGGAAAATATGAGATATTTTAAGCGGAATCCGACGTTTAAGGATGTAGTACGCAGTAAATCTGAACTTAGAGAATGTTAAATGCGGAACCCAACATTTGGGATGAAGTACGCAGAGTGATACTGTGTATATGTATTTCAGTGCGGAACCTGAGTTTTGTGTAGTACGCAGATCACATGAATTTTGATAAAAATACGTCACAGACGTAGTGTAGCTCGTAAAGTACCTTAAAATGCGTGTTTTCTAGGTAAACCAGTTGATCCCTCCGTTTGCCGAAGATGCCGACGGACCAGTGTCTGCCCGCTGGGAGAAGTGGCGTGAACATTTTGAAGCATACCTAGCATGGAAGGACGTTGACAATCAGGAGGAAAAATTCAAATCCCTGATGATGTTCGGTGGACCAGACATCCGGAAAGTGGTCAAGCAAGTTCATGTTGACGAATCACACGCTATGGAGAACCGGTACCACATTGCCATGTCAATGTTGGACGATTACTTTGTACCGAGACTCTCGAAAACGTTCGAACGTTAGAAGTTCCGCGAGATGAAACCAGCTGTAGGTGAAAAGTTTGACACTTTTGTCATCAGACTGAAAAAGCAGGCAGCCTACTGTGATTTTGGAGATCAGCTGGAAAGCATGGTAGCTGACCAAATTATTACAACTACAACGGATGTGAGTCTGAAGAGGACGTGCCTGGAAAAAGACTTTAACTTCAAGGAGATCGTAGCGATCGGTCGTACCCACGAGTCTGTTCAAATACAGATGAGCGATTTGGACAATCGGAACGGAAAGTTACAAAAAGTCAGCGCTGTCCAATGAAGAGTCAATTTTGAAGGTACGCTCCAAACTCGGAGGACCAAGGCGGTTCAGATGTTTCCGATGCAATGGCAGACATGATTCGAAAGATCCATCGTGTCCAGCCAAATCACTCGAATGCAGAAGTTGTGGTCAAGTGGGACACTTTTCCCGCTTCTGTTTTCTAAAAAGGAAGAAGATCAACGGACAACCGTCCCAGTACAATCGTTTCGGAGCTTCCCGTAAACAAAAGCGATTCGTACGAAAAGTATCTGTAGATGGAACCGAGCGCAACTCAGATGTAGTTGATCTTTTCCATCTAGGAGCAGGAAAGAAGCTGGTTCCAGTATCTGTTGGAGGAGTTTGTTTGAAGTTCGTGATTGACACAGGAGCAGACGAAGACGTTTTAAGCGAAGCGGATTGGGCTACGTTGAAACGCGTTGGGTTTGAAGCATACTCTATCAGGAGAGGAAGCAGCAAAGTATTCAATGCTTATGGGATAAATACACCGTTGAAAGTGCTTGGTGAAGTCGACGCAGAAGCTATGATCGACGGTCGGAGTACCGACACTACGTTCTACGTGATCCAGAATGGGAAATGCTCGCTTCCCTCAGGTGACACAGCAGTCAAACTTGGATTGGTGAAATTTTTGCAAGCAGTGAATGATGAATCGTTCCCACATATGGAGGGTAAGCAATAATTTATACAGGTAAATTTAAATAAATCTATTCTAAACTTCACATGTGTACAGGTATTGTTGCTAATATCAAAATCGATAAAACTGTAACTCCAGTCCGCCAAAGCCTTCGTCGCATACCATTTTCTCTTGAAGAATTGACCTTGAAAAAACTTCGGGAGCTAGAGAAGCAGGACATCATTGAACGTGTCAATGAAGCTTCTGAATGGGTCTCTCCAATGTTAGTAAAGCGTAAAAGCTTCGATGAGGTCAGACTTATTGTAGATCTCCGGGAGGCTAACAAAGCAATAGTTAGAGAAGTCCATCCCCTTCCAACACTCGAGCAAATAACGAAGAAAATCGGAGGATATCAAATTTTCACTAAACTTGACATTCGACAAGCTTTCCATCAAGTTCTTCTTCGAGAAGATTGTCGATACATCACCACCTTCATTTCCCCCCTTGGTTTATTCCGTTATAAAAGGCTCATGTTTGGACTTTCTGCTGCTCCTGAGTTGTTTCAAAAAGTTATGGAGACGATTTTTGCTGATCTTCCATGGCTTATTATTTTCATCGATGACATTCTGGTCCCCGCTAGAAACGAATCTGAGCTTCGTGAAAGAACTTTGATGGTGTATAACAGATTGAAGCAGTACAAGATACTACTGAATGCTGACAAAGTTATCACAGGCGCTAGGGAAATAGACTTCTTGGGTTATCACATTTCTACACAAGGAATTTCAATTTCTCAAGAAAAACTGGAAGCTATCGAAAAATTACAAGTCCCCAAGTCCGCAGAAGCAGTTCGAAGTCTGCTTGGTTTGGTTAATTTCGTTCATCGACATGTTCCAAATATGGCAACCATTACACACCCCCTAAATCAGCTCACAAGGAAAGGCATAAACACAAGGAAAGGCATAAATTAAGATGATTCTACTTAACAAAAATACCCTTGGATTTTATAATGTTGACGATGAAACTTATGTATTGCCAATGGGAGTCCTGTTGGCCTTGGTGCTGTTTTGGTACAGAAAGGGAAAGATAATCGCAATCGTGTGATCTGTTATGCGTCTAAAACTCTCACTCCGACAGAACAGAAGTATGCGCAGACTGAGCGAGAAGCTTTAGCATTAGTATGGGCTTGTGAAAAGTTTCACTATTATCTTTATGGGAAGTTTTTCCATCTGGTTACGGACCATAAGCCGTTAGTCGTGATTTTTGGAGATCGTCTGAAGCCGTCACCAAGGATTGAACGATGGAAGTTGCGCCTGATGTCCTACGATTTCAAAGTAATGTACCGTCCAGGAAAGAATAACATCGCTGACCCGCTGTCACGACTCTGCCAATCTGTACCAGATAATGGACCTAGCTTTGATGAAGAATCAGAAAGAATCGTACGAATGATAGCTAGTGATGCTTGCCCGTTGGCAATAACCCTTCAGGAAATTGTAACTGCCACAAACTCAGATAAAGAACTGCAAGAACTGATTAAATGGTTACCGTACCCTTCTCGACGTTGGCCTAGAACATTAATGCGTTATGCAAAGATGTCGGGATGCTTCACCAGTGATGGACATTTATTGATGAAAGATCAAAGAATTGTAATTCCTCGAATCCTACAAACCCAAATTTTGAAGCTTGCACACGAACCTCACCTTGGAATTGCAGTAATGAAACGTCGACTACGATCTAAAGTATGGTGGACTAGGATGGACTCTATGGTAGAGAAATTCGTCCAATCTTGCACAGGATGTACGCTTGTATCAGAACCTGATACACTTCCTATAACAAGAACCGAGATGCCTAACGGACCGTGGAAGAAAATAGCGGTGGATTTCATGGAAATTCCTGGCGGTTACCATTTGCTTGTAGCGACAGACTACTACTCCCGGTACGTTGAAGTTGCTATACTTACTTCAATGACAGCAAAAGTAACAGTCACTAAAATGAGGGAAATTTTTGCAAGGTTCGGCTATCCTATTGAAGTTGTTTGCGATAATGGTCAGCCATTTTCTTCAGCAGAATTCTTGAATTTGTCAGACAAATGCAATCTAAATCAAGCATACAGTTCCTTATGCAGCTTTTCAAAATGGATTGGTCGAGAGGCAAAACAGAACTTTATTGAAGACCTTGAAAATAAGCTGTACTATGGGACGTAATTGGCGGTATGATCTACAAGCTTTTCTTCACTCTTACCGAGCAACACCTCACAGCATAACAAAGTTTTCACCATCGGAATTGATGTTTGGGTGGAACATTCGGGATAAAATACCAGGAAACTCAAGACCAGTCAATGAAACTGAAGCAAGAGAAAACGATAGGAAGGCGAAAGAAAAAGGAAGAATTTATGCGGATTCAAAAAGGAGAGCTAAGCAATGCAATATCGATGTTGGAGATTATGTGATTGTGAAAAATTTTGTCAAGAAAAATAAGCTAACAACCACTTTCAACCCCGAACCTCATCTTGTGATACAACGCGACGGATCACGGCTCCACTTGAAGAACATTAAAAGCAGTGTGATCTCCAATCGACACGTGAACCACACCAAACGAATCCTAAATGCGAATCCCATGATGAAACAGGAGAATGACGCAGATAATCATAAAACCTCTGAGGGCACACAAGAAGAAGATGACATGGGACCAGCCATTCCAACTGCTGCTGAACGTACTACGAATCCAACGGAACAACCCTCTACCAGCCAAACTACTACGGAACCTCAGATGATCTCACGATGCGATGGTCGAAAACGCCCTTTTGAGACTAGCCGAGCTACCAGCAAGCGCTCGAAACATGTACCTAAATACTTGCAGATTACAAACTTTGAATATATTAAAATTTTAAAATATTAAACGTAAGGAGGGAATGTAGGATCTAAGCAACCATTGGTTTTGTAACAACCTTAAAGCATGAGAATAAATATTCATTATCAGTTGTGCCTCGGACCGAACCAGACGTTTCTACAGAGAGTCCGGTGCTAATATGGTGTAGCGAGCCTCTTGCAGGTCGTCGTTGAGGATGGTGCCGTTTTGGTTGCGTCGACAATTGCCCCAAGCCTGGTGTTTAGCGTTCATGTCGCCAGCAATGATGTACTTTTCGCGCCGTCGAGTTAGTTTGATGATGTCCTTCCGCAGGTCTGCTGCCGACCCGTCCCTGATGGTGATTTGCTTGGGGCAGTACGTCGCAATGATGGTGATAGGGCCGACAGGAGTGGAGACTTCTACCCCTAAAGCTTCGATGGTTTTCAGCTGGAAGCTCGGCAGAAGCCGACAGCAGATGTTTCTCCTTACAGCAATAGCAACTCCTCCTCCCCCGGAGCTGGTTCGATCTAGTCTTAGAAGCCGGAAGTCAGGAAGGTAGACGATTACCTCCGGTTTCAGGTGGGTTTCGGTGATAACGGCAATGTCGATATTTTGTTTGTTGAGGAAGTCAATGAACTCGATGATCTTGCTCGTGAGCGAGCAAGCGTTCCAGTTGGCGATCTTGATGGCTTCACGGTCCATAATTGTCGATGAAACGTGATGCAGCAAGAATCTGCTCGGTTCTGGTTCTGCAGGAGCGCTTGATGATGATTGCTTCTGCCATGATGGTAATAAGTTCCTCTGTTGTGAGTGGCTCTTCGTTTTCATGCGATGGTAGGGCATCATCTCGACGCCACGATAGACCCGGGGGAGAGGACGAAACCGTTTCCGCAAAGGACTGACAGCTCGGATTAGCCGGATGGTTTGGCACCTCAGCAGTTGGCGGGACCGATGCAGCAGCAGCAGCCAAACGGTTGTTGAGCGGTAGTGGCGGAAGAATCGGAATCGGACGCCGTTGGCTAATGGCGGGGAAATTCTGCTCATTGCGTGCCGGTACCTTTTTTCCGACCCGGCTGGTTCTGCGTGGAGGACCTTTTGCGGTTTTCCATGAATTCCGCACGCTTCGGACAAGACTTGCTGGTAGCTCGATGTGCTGCACCACAGTTGACGCATTGTGGATCGGCGTTCTCCATGCTCTCGCATTCTTCGGGTTCGTGTTGTTTGCCACATTCGTTGCAGCGATGAGCCATGTGGCAATTTTTGGTCCCATGCCCAAACATGAGGCAGTTTGAGCATTGGGTGACGTTACGGGGGCGAAGTTGGTAGCGTTCCCACTTAACCACGATGTGGAAAAGCGCCCGAATACACTGCAGGTCCTTCAAACACGTTGTGTTTCGCTCGAGGTGGACCAAATACAGCTGGTCACGGTACTTGCGGGAGGCGTCGTGCCGATTCATCCTGAAGACTTGCGATGGCCTTAGGCCGTTCTTCTTCTGCTCATCCGACAGCGCGGCGATTTCCATATCGGGCAGACCAGGCACGACCACCTTGAGCGGCTTATCCTCCTCGATGTCGTGAGAGAAATACTCCCATTTTTTTCTGCTTCAGCAGCACTTCAACGGCCTTGTAGTCCTTCCTTGCTGGTACCATCAGCATGATGCCTTCAGAGCACAGGCGCATGGTTCACTTCAAGAAGCCTTTCTCGATGTAGTACTCGATGTTTTCCCGAAGTCCAGGCGGGAATCCTCTGACAAAAAAGGGTGGTAGTTTCTCCTTCTTCTTTATTTCCGGTTCATCACCATTTTCCAGAATGGCGTACCGGTTGTTGGACAGCAGCTTTTTCGAGGCCGACTGAGCGTTGGCGATTTCCTGACGGTCATAAACGGATACAGCTATCCCTCCATATATGCGGTTTCTCACTTGATTACATTTGTGCGGGGGAAACGCATAAATGGAATCCACGTAGCATATGGGAATCGGCTTAATTGGCAAACGGTGGGTAGATTAGTTGAGAATTCATTCTCTACACGGCGCTAGTATACAAGTCAATATTTGTTTCTATCTATGTATAGGGTGTCGCAGAAAGTATAAGCACACTTTCAACTCGCCGCCATTTCTACCCTGATAAAGTTTATCAGCTGTTCATCGATGTTTGTTGTTGTTTAATTTACTAATTGTTCAACAAGTTTGTGTCTGCAAAGTGCATTTTTTGTTACAAAATCATCAAGGCATCTCCCCGCAAAAGCGCAAATAGATCGTGCCCAAATAGTGCACTATTCCTAACCTATTGGAGTCTACCTCCTCCATGGACCAGAAACGAGTAAGTAGTTCCTTCAAGCGATCCTCCGCTGACAATCCAACCTAAAACGGAGTCCTGTACGGCCGGAAGTCACTCTCCAAATGAGAGTCGAAGAAGTCGAAAAATGCTTCAATTCCCAGAACGAGATCCACTTCCAACGAGACACAAAATGATGGGTCAGCGAGCTCTATTCCTTCCGGTATCGCCCAGCTGGTGATGTTGATGATAGCGGTTGGGAGGTTGGCTGTTACCTTCGGAAGTACCAGGAAGGCCATCTGGCGCGAGAATTCCGACAGCCAGGAACGGATCGTTACCACAATCCTTTATTTGCTGCCTGACCAATGCCACGAACCGAAATATCCACCTTGCTACGAGAAACCTTTAAACGCTGGCTGAGATGTTCGGTGATAAAGTTACTCTCCGATCCTGAATCGAGAAGACCGCGAGCTAGCATCCTAATGCCGTCGTTATCCTTAACAACGACAACTGCTGTCGCCAATAAAACCTTCGACGAGCATTGGTGCATTGTGCCGACTACCAAGCTGTCAGTAGCTGCCAGGTTAGCTACTTGGGGAGGAGAGATATTGGATACCCTTGAGTTGGAGTCCCTTTCAGGTTTAAAGCAGACCAACGTGTGATGTCGTCCCTTTCAATTCCTGCAGGAATACTTCGACTGACATTCCTTGGCTCGATTCTCTATCCGTCACTGACATTCGTTGAAAAGTGCCACACTGGAACAGAGAATGGTTCTCAGTACAGGCTAGGCATCGCACTCCGGAAGCTTGGACGGAATTGAAACTAGGCTTCACTGCAGAGCCCTTATGCCTAGATGGAGGTTGATGGGATGATTTGGCATCTGCAACCTTGGAAGGCAAGGATTCCGGAATACAAACTCGTCGTTGGAGAAATTCTGTGAGTTCCTTCAGTGTATCCTGATCTTTAGTCGAAGAGAACTCTTCCCAGCTGCGACGAGTGGATGGATCTAAGCAAGACGTCAACAGATTCACTAGAAGGAGGTCCTTGTAGTCGACCGGTTGTACGATCTGGTCCAAAGTTTGCACGACCTTCTCGAAACCTTCGACTAAAGCGTGCAGTTCAAAGACGGATTCCTTGGTGAGGCCGGGTAACTTGAGGAGAGATTGAATTTGCCGCTTTTTCAATAGCTTGCTGTTGTTGTACCGCTTGATCACCATGGGGAGACCTGGTAGTTTCTAGCAGTGATCTGGAGCAAATCGATCAAAGTTTTCGGTTCCCCTTGTAGGCAACCCTTTAAGTAATGAAACTTTTCCACGTCGGGCAGATCTGTCTTCCAATGGATCAAGGAAGTGAAAGGATTCCGAAAACTTAAACAGTCTTCTATCTCTCCGTTGAAGGTTTGCAGCTCTATCTGCGGTAGTCTGACACGATCAAGCGTGGCTGACGCTGGAAGATCACCACGGATGGATTGATTCAAACTAGCTGGTTCCTGCCTTTCCTTAACCTGATCTGTTAAAATTGACTTAACCTCATAGTAACGGTCACTAAACTCTTGCCTCTGCTTATCAAGTGTACTACCGCTTTCGAGTGGATCATCGCCCTCTTCATCTTGCTCTTCGAAATCCTCGTGGGATTGGATTTCCACTAGAGTTGCACCATACCTCTCCCACAGGTCATCGATTTTCTCCAGCCGAAGCAGGATTTGGGTGGCGGAAGTAGATTCAATTTGGTCATCAGCAGCTTCAGACCCGATGTCTTCTTAGTAGACGACGGCTTCTTGTAAGGCGCCATTGTTCCTCAACACGGTGGTAGCGGATGTGGGATGAAATAAAGAAGTGATGTAGTATTCCGCGGAATCCCTTTACTTCGGCGGACACACACTATTCTAACTTAACTGACCTTCACAACAGAAAACTTCGCCAAAACAGTTATGAATGTTCAGCAATACCAATCAATCAGCTTCAGAGATACACCACGCAATATTGACGATAGTTGATTCTTGTTAACTCGTGGGACGAACGGAGAGGAGAGGAAACCAGCATGTAGTATGCAAAAAAAATCCATCCTTGACTGGACGTATACAGTGGCAGCTCACCTGGAGAAACCAAACAGCTTCGCTATTGTCCAATCGGTTGAATGGGTGCCCAAATCGATTAGTTATCAATGGTAGGCAAAATCGGCAAAATCAAGTTGTGACGTCACCATAGTCTTCGAAACTCCAAACGATTATTAATGATGATTTAGGAGAAGAGGAGGAAATCCAAATGTAGCATCGAAAGTATTCGGCTTCGGCCGGGCATATACTGCGGCTAACTCACCCAGAGAAACCAGCAGCGGTAAAAACCCAGCAACGAATCCAGCGACGTAATCAAATCGATAAAGGTGTGCAAAATGATCGAAATCTCGGTAGCCAAATCAGGGATACGTCCACAATAATTGAAGAGGATGTAAATTCAACTAAAACGTTATTTCTGCTGCTGAGCTCTATTTCACTAACCTGGACGAAATACGATGGCGCTTCCTCTTCTTATGAATTTCCTCGGTTTCTACGTTGACTCGGATGCTCAAAATGGCCACAACCAGGGCCGATGGTATTTTATATTGATGACGGCCACAACCAGGACCAAAGGTTGGTTCAGCTGAATGGTTGTGACTGAAGTGCTAGCCAGAAATAACGACAGTTGCCAGTAACCAATATAGATGCAGCACAGTAGTACGGAGTCCTCGAAGAATAGGATTGTCCTCACCGATACCGGTTGGTTATCGTCGGTCCAAATATTAACGGTTGAAGAGTGTTGAGTCCAGAGAGGGTTCGAAAAGAGGTGTTAGAATCACGACTGACTAAACTTCGGTAGGACATACACTAATTTTATAATTACCTGGAGAAACAGGAATCCAATTCCGGTTAGTGTCCAGTCCACACCGAAAGCCGTTCCAACATGTCCAACGGAAATCCAGAAGTCCACAGTCAGTGTCCAGAGTTCTATGGCACTTACCCAAGCGACGACGCGCAAACTCGTTGACAATGGATCCCTTGATGCCCTTTGATACCACTAGCGATGGCGATGATCCAATTATGCCTCATTAATTACTCCGCGAAATGATGGCGACACTCCTTTCTTCCGCGGAACACAATGAAACGATTGTTGGATGGTATGCGGCTGTTTCCAAAGTCCTGTGGCGCCGATCGAGCTTTGAGTCCTTGTCTGGCACGGTCCTTAGGCATCCGGTTCGAAGGACCAATTATGTAGGATACCTTGACCGGTTGATAGCTCGGTGGATGGGTTGGGATGTTCGATGAGGTGTATGGTGATTCTTCCGTAATGGACACAGCACAGAAAACACTCTTTTTACATTTAACACAACTCTTTACTAAACAGGACTCTACCAATTAACATTTATTTGCATTTCTTCTTAACACTAATTTTGGTCACGCAGGACCGTCTTCGACCTTGTGTTACTTAACACTAATTTTGACCTGCCACTACTCCTAAAACAAAACCTGAACCAAACAATCTGTGGTGATTTTATACATATACAACAAATACATCTTCACCGAAATTCTCTCGCGCTCACCAGCTATCGGCTACCGATTCATCGGTTGCATCGATGACGCCAATGTAAGTGCCATCGAAAGGGAAAGTGATCTCCCTTTTTCATCTGGCTGACCGTCGACCGATTGGCAAAACAAAGGACATCCAAAACAACAGTCTGCCGTACTGCTGGTCGGTTGAGATGGTGTGTTTTTGGGTGGACCTCACAGACAGATACTTTAGCATATTTTGATCCCGATCTGGAAACGTTTATTGTAGCAGACGCAAGCCCAGTCGGTCTCGGTGCTGTATTGTATCAGAAAACTGTGGAAGGATCCCTGAAGTTTATCCTTCCCCATGGCTAGTTTTTGCACCTTGCTGTTGGTGGGCGGCCCTTTATTTCATGCTTTATAGTGGAGTGTTGGAGACGGTAGGTTTATGACCGGCGTTGCTGGCTCATGCCGCGATAGAATGACGTCATGGGCAGACAATGGGGATTACTGAGCTTCCCCTCTCTGATGAACCACTGCATGAGAAAACCAAAGATCTAGTCTAGCAGTGATAGTATCACACTTGTTACTCCTTTGTTTGAGAGCCACGTCGTAGGCACTGATGTTGGGAAACTAACTTCAAAGTGAAGCATTTTAGTCACTTGATGGTGTCACCTGGGACGAACAAAGATATAGGGCCTTATAACGGGTGTCACTACATGGTGATAAGGAAGTGATACTCATAATAAGAGTCGTGATTGCCGTACAAATCAGATGGGAATCACTTCACCGTGACGACAAGTGACAATTTTTCACCGTGAAGTGACATCCGTAATAAGCCCCATAATAAATATAGGTCAAAGCCAAAAGTACTTGAAACACGGTAAATTTTAGTTTACAAGCATGGTATATGATTGTGTGGGTAGATTCGAGATTTCAGTTATTTATTAAATAAGACTAAATAATCATCAAATGAACTTCAATAAGATAATTTAGAAAGTCAATTAACATAAGAGATAGGACGCGGGGGGTCCGCTTAGGAAGGCGACTAGCCTTTGAAGTTGACCAATTCCACGCCAAATCGGTCAGTCACCAAACTTGGCTATCTTCGATCTGGATGATACTTGGCACATATTTTCAGTATGATAGACCAAGTCAAGAGCAAATTTTCATTATGTCGTAAGTAATGTTTAAGTTTTTGTTTTGATGACCGAAAAGTTATTCCTATTTCCAATTAAACACATATAATCTCATAGTGATAGCAATGTTTAACATATTTAGCCGGGTTTTAATCATACAAAGGCAAATCGCTAGCTTTCATGCTAATAAATACTGGTTTTTGAGTCAAAAGTTATTATACGTCGTTTGATGGCCCCAATTGTTACTTAAGTCAAAGTGTATTTACCAGGATATTCGGGAGAATTATCAATTACGTCTCCTTACGTGCAGCCCATTCAACATTTTAGGGCCACCGAAATCATCTTAGCAACAAACAGTTCGATTTATTCACTTTAATAATGAGAAAGCGAAACGACGAAAGTACACTTTTCACGGGTTTCTCAGTGCTGTTACTTAAGGCAAACGGCATCTCCATAGAAATCGGATGACTTAAGTAACATCGAAAACTATTTTGATCGGAAGGTAATTACGTCAAAAAGCAATTCGACTGGTAAATAAATTTAAAAATGGGATGTGATCCTATATTCGGACAGTATATAGTGTAATAGCAGGAGCATCGATTGACACTGATAGCTCGACTTTGTTTACCTTTGTTACATTCGACGTAATGAAAATTGGCTCTTGAAGTATTTTCCGCAGGAGAGGAGACCCTTTTGACTCAAGGGTAATTTTTGAAAAGGGCCTATGTGTTTTTGCACACATACTTTAAAAAAATGTAGTTCAAAAATAGTTGGTTGTAGAAAAAAATTTACTAAGAAGGAGTTGTAGGAAACTAACAAGTCTTTAAAAAAAATATACACGGATTTTTTTTCGTTTTCTTACAAAAAAAAAATTAAAAATAAACCTCTAAATTCAAATAACAAAAAAACGTATTTTTGATTTTTTTTTAATATTTTTTTTTAATAAAAACTTGAATAGAAAGCAGAAGTTTAGAAAACAACTCCAGGATGGACAAACTTTTAATAAAAAAGTTTTTCTAAGAGCAACTTTTAAGGCATTTTTGAAACTTTCATTATTTACGGCACAATGTTCAGTTTGATGTCAATATATGATTGTAAAAATCATTTCAAACGATAGTGCTCATAACGATAAACTTCCTAAATGTAACCGTTTTCGAGATATTTCAAATTTACTTTCATCATAATCAATTTTTTTGTAGAAAATAAGCCATTTTCATAAGTTAATCGTGATTCTCCATCAGCATTGATAAGTTTAGCAAGATACACATATATTTACCTTCAATTTGTCTTTTGACGATTGAACGATCAGGAATTTACAGGGGAAATGAAAACACTATTATTTTAAATATAGAAACCAACACAAGTTAAGTTGCATTTATTTTCATTATCAAGCGTAGTTTCATCCTATTTAAGTTGTTAATATTGATGTACCTATCCATCTTATTATTTTAGGTACATTATGATGTCTTCCATGGTATTTTTCATGGAACATCTAACAAACATCTGTGTCACTAGTATCCAATATACGAAGTATATCATAACAACGCCAACGCTAACGCAAACGATGATCCGAAATTAAGAACCAAAACAACAGTTAGGGCACATGCATAAGTTACGTAGAATTTGAGGAGTAATGGAGAGGAGGTTTCAACATTTGTAACGGGCCATGCATAAGGTATAGAAAAAACGCCACGAAGGGGAGGGGAAGGTCTAAAATTGGTAAGAAAATTGAATCGTCATTTATGGATGACCCTTATGATTTGACAGAAGGTATAAAAAGAAAATAATAAAAAAATCTGCCTGACTGGCTTAAACCAATGAAATGCACACAGCAAAAAAAGTTGTTGAATATTACATCGAAACTGCTGCAACCAGGTCAATCCATCGGTTGTGTAAAATCACATTGTACGATGTACATCGATTTTGCGAACAAAATTACATCCATTGATGTAATATTGTATCTACTTTTTGCTATTACATCATTATTTCATACATCAGCTTGAATTACGTTGATCGATATTACATTTTTTTTTGCTGTGCAGAAAAGTGAGACTATGTGAAATCGTTCGTTCTGCCGCTGTTTAAATGGATAACACAGTATGACCAACAATCAATACGAAACTAACGATTTCAAATTGGCTCACCACTTTAGTAGCCTATTGGTCCCAAGCAAACGATTAACGTACCCTATTCTAGTTGAAATTCTATTACTACACTATGTTTGTTTTGATTCGCTATGAAAGTTTGACAGATAACATCAGGGGTGTGTGGATTCATGCAGAACATGCAGGGGTGAGTGAAATAGCTTGGGACTGCTTGGGACCGTTGTTCTGGTACTGAGTGAGCCAAAAATAATAATGATTTTCTTCGTGACCCAGTGGTCTTAGAGTTACCTCTATGGTATGACGTCATACTTCGTCAACCATTTAATCAGCGGAAGAACAAAAGAGATGGCGAATTCCCAAGGCTCAACTGTTTACATCACATTGGGTTGGAACCGAACAATTTGGGGTGGTATTTTGTTCGCTCTTGGTAGTTTTCCGAGGGTGATGTAAAAGTATTTTCGTTGGTTTTTGAAAAGAGATATTTTCGGATTATGTCTGCGAGAGGATAATGAATTATCGGTGAAAAAGGAGAGATGAAAATGTGAACGGTTCACAACTCGCCGAAAAGTAGCTTGAATGAGGAAATGCTTATCGTGCAGCTGAGTGAGAATCTCTATCTCTGACTGTAACACATAAATATAAGCGTCAAGCAAATACCGTAAAACTGCTGTGGCCAATTCAAATGATTTAAATCAGTGAGCTAAAAACTATCTGACTCGGCTATTTAAATCGTTATGCTGGGTTTAGACCGATTTTTACCGCACATAGGGTTTAGACTAGGCAAGTCAAATGATCAACTCAGTTGAATTCAATTGGCTTGAAAAGTTGAGCCTGGTTCAACTTTTTCAATTCAAGTGAGTTGATCAAGTCAGTTGAATGCGAGGGGGAAGACGGCTTTCAATTGAGTACCTTTTTTACTCAGAGTTGTTCAGAGCTGCTCTGGTTTGCTCTAGGATCTGATCTAATTTGTGACGAAAAAGAATTAGTAGGGTATATAGTTTTGGAATCTGACCATGCAAATGTCAGTTCGACAACGAAACGAAAACAATGAATGAAGAAAATAAATGGATGTAATATTTATATAAGGAAATGATCTCGTTTTCTATCAGTTCATTGAAGTTTTGGCTATTTTCTTAAATCACTCTGATGATGACCTTCTGCAGGGCACTTTTCTCTTTGCAATGGTAATGAAATTGGCCAGGATTTTGCTACCGTAGTACTGGGCATCCAGATGCTTAGAGCAAGCGAATGGATATTCCCTTTCGGCTACCAGCTCCGGTGAGGACTTGGACTTGAGGATGAATCCTGTGAGAGTCTTGGTTGCTATAACAGGAAAATACAAACGTACAAACTGTTCCACCAAACCCCCACATACGCCCCTCCCCCTAGCCCCACTTATTTTGTATCAAAACAACAACGTTATTGCGTGATGTTTGATTTTCTAGCAGGTTCTCCGATGAATTGAGTGTATTTTATGGCATAGATTACCGGCTGAAAAAACTAACTATCCTTTACACCGAAAACATTGATTGCTTGGGCTGCACTGTCAAAATAATCGAGATAATAAAATCGATCATCAGAGAGCAAAAGAGCTCCTCAGAGTTACTCTGGATTGCTCTTAATTTCTCACTGTCTTCTCCCTTGGTTGAATGGCATAGTTTACACGTTCAATTCGCGTTCAAGTCAGTTGAATTCCACTGACTTGAACAATTAACTTGCCCTGTCTAAACCCAGCTTTAGCATGCGGATTTTACGCATTTAATCTGGTTCTCTATCGGTAGGGAAAATTATTCGGCTGCCTTTCAGTTTATTCTTCTTTCCTTCTACTGCTCTCAGTTCTGAGTCGACCTGCAGAGTCACTTGGTTGGAATAATTTACACTCGTTCGGCAATCTGTTTATAGGTGATGATTACTATTTCGATTCTGTGGTGCTCGCGCGAGTCAATGAACTTTCCCATGCTTGGTGAGTTCTTTGCCGTTAATGTTCACGAGAAGTTCACTATTTTGCCATACAGAAATTCAAAACAGAAAAATTATGGGGGAAAAATTTTATGGTTTTCGGACAGTTCCATTAGTTTCAGGAGAATTTAGAGAACCTTAGGAAACTCCGAGGAAACACCAGGACCATCAGATCAGATCAATATTTATTCAAGGAAATCGTTGAAATTTTAAAGGAGTTACGAGAAACTCAGGCAATTTCCGAAAACTTCAGCAATGTTCCGAGGGGCTCATGCAAATTTAAGAAACGTGAGGGAAATTACACGAACATTAGCACAGTGCGCGAACATTTTATGGGAAGTTCCGTGCTTATTAATGGCAGTGTCGATAACTTTTAAGAATTAGAAAAATCGGGAAGATCAGAGAACTTCAATGCTGATGTTACAATTAATTCAAGAAAATTGTGAGAGCGCTTAAGAAATTTCGTAATCTTCAAGAAAGTCTAGAGACCTTCAAAGTTGATTAGATATATTCCGGTAGTCTCATTATAATCAGGGAAGTTCCAAATATTTCAAAGATGATCAAAGTACTCCAAAACAGCTCGAGGACATATGGAATATTCCTAAGTACATTTCAGGAATGTTCCAAGAACTTCAATGCATTGCGGGGTCTTCAGGGATGTTTTATGACCATTTGGAAAATTTTCTGGATCATTAGAACATCCCCCAAGAGCTCTTTCTTCCGGAATTATGTCCTTGTTTCTTTCGACTGTTTCGTTAGCGCTCAGGCTTCCGACTTCCTCCATTTTCCGATCATAGTCCAAAAGTAAAAAAAAATCGCTTTTAAAAACGGCAAGAATATAAAATTAATTAAAATAGTAAATACCGATAAATACCGCTTTTTTTAAACCTTTGATGCCGATAAGCTTTAAAACATTCTTGCAACGCTGGGGCCAAGCCGTGTGCGCGCATAGTAATATGGAAGCTTCGTCTTATGTCGTATAACTACAAACTAATTTATCAGCCAGGGAAAACAAACATTGCCGATCAATTTTCTCGGTTGTGCCAAGAAATGAACATTAAAATTACAAATTTTGTAAATCAAAGCTACGACGAGGTAGAGCGAGAGAATCATACGTCTGGTACCTTACGATGCTTGTCCAGTGGCTATACCTTTAGAAGACATTGATGCTACAAACCAAGATATTGAACTGGCAGACCTTATGCGATGGATGTCTTACCCTCTTAAAAGGTGGCCTAAAACTTTATCAAATTATAAAAAAAAAAAGTTGCGCATGATCTTTCCACGGATGGTAAGCACATACATACTTAAGAATAACAGAATAATAATTCCCAGATCATTGCAATTGAAAGTTCTGCAACTTGCTCACGAACCACATTCAGGATGCGATGCAATGAAAAAACGTCTGATGCAGAAAGTTTGGTGGAATCGCATGGACATAATGATAATGGTGCGCGGGTACGTGAAAGGCTGTACAGGTTGTATATTGGTATCGGAAACAAATGTTGCACCAATGACAAGAATAGTGTTGCCAGAAGGTTATTGGCGTAAGTTGGCGTTGGATTTCACTGAAGTAGCTAATGGAGTCCATCTATTAGTTGTTGTTGATTACTTTTCAAGATATCATGAAATTGAGATTGCCCATGCCCATGCCTTATTACGGGTGTCACTACACGGTGATAAGGAAGTGATACTCAGAATAAGAGCCGTGATTACCTTACAAATCAAATGGGAATCACTTCACCGTGATGACAAGTGACAAGTTTTCACCGTGAAGTGACATCCGTAATAAGCCCACCGCCAAGGTTACCATATTCAAGTTAAGAACCATGTTTTCAAGATTACTCTTAGGAAATTGTATGCGATAATGGGCCTCCTTTTGCATCAATTGAATTAGAGCAATTTTGTAAGACAAGTGGGGTTAAAGTCATGCACTCAATTCCTTACGCGCCGTTCCAAAATGGTTTGGTAGAAAGACATAATAGGACCTTACTAAAAACGGCCAAAATAAGCATCGCAATGAAGAGAGATTGTAAAAATGATTTACAGGATTTCCTATTCGTTTACCGTAATACACCGTAATTAATACATTTAATAACAAATGTAACTCCAGGAAAATTGATGCTAGTGAGAAACTTGAAGGATAAAATACCTATGATTGTTCAAGCCGATCATTCGAAGATTTAAAACAATAGCGGCGCCGGTGTTGTAGTGGTAAGTGTGATTACCTCTCACCCCAGCAGGCCTGGGTTCAATCCCAGTCGGCGCCGCCGGGATGTTCTGAGGCATAACATCTCTGATCACGCCGCTAGGAAGTAAAGCCGTTGGTCCCCGGTTCATGAGTTGATGGGTCGATAGGTAGGCTCTAGACCAAAGAAAAAAAAAAGGTTTAAAACAATGCGAGAAATTACGATAAAGCGAAGGGGGGAGGGGGGGGGGGGTTTGCTAGGTACGTTGTCCAACACCAAAAGGAGTTTGAACGAGAGGTTCTTGTCCCGACACATTTGTTCAACATCTGGAGCGAAAATGCCGTTGACGGAGTTGTCTGGGTGTAATACCAAGGTTTATTCGAGAGAGTATGTAGGGAGCGTCAATTTCTCCTAACAGCAGCTTCGCAACAAATACTGCTTTCTGTTGGCTTCGCCTGCTTTCCAGAGTTGTCATTCCTAGCAGGCGACAGCGACTCTCGTACGGTGGTACCTAAATCGTTTGGGTTATTCCAAGGCAGGAACCGGAGCGCGTATCTTACGAATCGTGATTGAACTGCTTCTATCCTTTTTATCCAGACCTCGTGGTGAGGACTCCACACGACAGAAGCAGATTCTAGCCCGAAACGTAAAAGGGAGTAGTACCATAGAGGTAACTCTAAGACTAGAAGGTCTCGAAATAACGTGCTCAACTTTTTGGCTCAGCTCTGGTACTCTCTTCGGTCCCAAGCTAATCGATTCACCCCTCGAAACATAGGAAAAACCAATAACCCCTCATTTTATCTGTCAAACTTTCATAGTGAATCAAAACAAACATTGCGTAGTACTAGAATTTCGACTAGAATAGGGTACGTTAATCGTTTGCTTGGGACCAATAGGCTACTAAAGTGGTGAGCCAATTTAAAATCGTTAGTTTCGTATTGATTGTTGGTAGTACAGTGATCATAAGCAGTACGGGTCGCGAAACTCTTTGGAAATGCGGAAGATGAATCCCAGATTTCTGTTAGCCCTAGCGATGATGTTGGAGTAATGATCCCGAAACGTCATTTTGCAATCAAGCTCCACTCCAAGATTCCTGATGCTTGTGACTCTTTCCAATGCTTCTCCACGAATCGTGTATGGCCAGCAGATTGGAGATTTCTTGCGGGTGAAAGATATCACGGCACATTTTTTCACACTTATAACGAGATGATTCCTGTCACACCAGCCTTCGAAGAGATCAATATACTGTTGAAGCTTCTGGCAGTCTTCTATAGATCGTATTATCAAGTACAATTTTAGATCATCTGCATACAAGATTTTACACCCATCTGGTAGGAGAGAGCAGACATCGTTGAAAAACAGGGAAAATAACAGTGGTCCAAGATTGCTTCCTTGTGGAACTCCTGAGCTGTTGCTGAAAGTGTGCGACTCAAAAGTGCCAAGTTTCACGCAAAGACGACGGTTCACAAGGTAAGATTCCATCCATTTGACAAACCGAGTTTCAACTCCTAAGCGTTCGAGTTTTGCGAGCAAGATTCGGTGATTGACATGATCGAATGCGGCTTTTAAGTCCGTATAAATGGAATCCATTTGTTAACCATCGTGCATACTTAGAAGGCAGCTAGATGTGAACTGAATCAAGTTAGTGACAGTGGATCTCCCTGAAAAAAAAACCATGTTGATCCGGGGATATGTACATCTTAGGAGCACGAATAGCATGTTGTACACCAGTATCTCCACTCCAACAGCTTCGACCCAGCACACAATGATATCTCTTTTGTCTCCTTTTTTGAACGTCGGGAACATTATCGAATCCTTCCATTTATCGGGAAATACAGAGTCTGAAAGTGATTTATTTATTGCAGATAAATCTCAAGGGCCCACAGACATTATCAGCACATTTTTTCAGAACGGTAGCAGGAATTCCATCTGGTCCAGCTGACACCGAAGGCTTCATTTTCCTCAGAGCTGTGAGCACATCCGTATCTGCGATGTCACCTACGCGGAAGTTGAGAGCATTCGCTGGAACATCCGAAAGAGCAATTCTTATTTGATCTTCGTCCACCATAAGTTCTTCAAATACGCTTGCAAAGTTTTCAGCGAACAGGTTACATATACCATCAATAGAGTCAGAGGATTCGTCTCCCAGGGACATGTTCGTTGGAAGGCCATTTTCCTTTCTTTTGTTGTAAACAAACGTCCAGAATCTTTTCGGGTTTTCTTTGAGATCTAATTGAAGCCGACGAACATGTCTAGCATACAAAAAGCGATTATACTTTTTGTATCTGTTACTAGCAACACAGAAATTTCTCTTGGAGAAGGGGTTCTTGTCCCTCGAGTATTTCCTCAGTGCTGCTGCTCTCTCACGTTTGAGTTGTCGGAGATGGCTATTTGACCATAGCGGTGATGGGCGAGAACGTGGTGGAGGGACATGTTCACGGAACAACTGGTGCAAGGTGATGGTGAACACATCAACTGTTCCATTAACGTCAACAGACTCATACAGTCGGGACCAGTCGATGGAAGAGAGAGCCAGATTCAGAGCGGCAAAGTCAGTTTTACTGAAGTTGAACTCTCTGTCGTCGTTTAGTTCTTCAAACCTGGTGGGCGGAGAACACTGCAGTAGAACTTGGAATGGCGGATGTAATTGATCCACGCTTGTTAGTGGTTCAGGGGGCTCAGAGACGTCACATAATGGTTTGGTGTCTGCGTTAACGAACAAAAGGTCTAAGGTTTTGTTTCCTACATTTTTGATCGAAATCAACTGCTTTAAACAAAGTACTGTCATTCCGTCAAGTAGAGCAATACTGGATTGTGGAAACGAAGATTCGTGAGGATCCGTAAGGGCAAATCTATCCGGGGTTGGGTACCATACAAGTGAAGGTTGCTTAAAATCTCCAAATACCATTTGCAAATCCAGCACTTGAGCCGAGTTTAGAACTCTATCAGCTGATTCAACGAACTTACTAATAATGTTCACGTTGCCTGCCAGATCAGGAGGAATGTAAGCGGACCCTACGTAAATATGTCTAGCTCCTGCATCTATAACTACCCTAAATCTGTTCTATATCTGCATCCACTGCGACAGAACAAATGCTGGAACTCAATCGAGTATGCACAGCTACTAGTACCCCACCACCTCTTGTCTTACCAGATCGTATGGGATCGCGATCCTTACGGTACACTTGATACTGTGGCCCAAAGATTTGAGGCGATGAGATCTCGTTGTTTAACCAGGTTTCTGTGAGAACAACGATGTCGTACTCCATCTCCGAGACAGCGAGAAAGAAGTCTTCTATTTTGGTTCTGAGGCCCCAAACGTTCTGGTAGTAGAAGCTTACGATGTTGTCGGTACGAATAACACAGCGTGGGCGACCAGTTTCGTGGGTTTCGACGTCGCAGGTGGTAGTAGTAGGCTGAAGCAAAGAGACGGTGGACTCTTCTCGGACAGGCTGAAATAGGTGGTTACTATTCAGAGATTGTGCAGTATCCTTTCCGGCTTCGGCGGGACATATACCACTGTTTAGCTTACCTGGTGAAACAGTGTCAAAAGGTGCGGTGTTTACAGTGATGTTGATATCTTCAATGTCATCAGAGGGCGTTGTGTTAGCAGAGGTTTGTACTGAGTCGACAGCGGGCTGGAACGTGGGAACAATATTCAATTTCGTGATAGCATCTTGCCCGGCTTCGGCGAGACATATACCACTGTTTGCCTTACCTGGAAGAACAGGGAAAACCGCTCCTGAGTGGTTGACGTCATCGGCCGAGGTGATGATTGCGTTGTCGTTAAGAGATGTGCGGCAAAGGTTGATATCTTCATTGCACTGTAACCAAGAAGGCTCATTCAAATTTGGTGCAGTATCCTGCCGGACTTCGGCGGGACATATACCATTCGTAAGCTCACCTGGAGAAACAGAAAGCTCAGGTTGGATAATGTATGCACCATTCGCTGATGATTGCTAGCTGGAGTAATCAATTCGCTGCTTCGCATTCTTCAACCTTTTCTGGTAGATGGGGCAGTCTGAACTCCAAGACGCGTGGGAGATTTCCAACGCATCATCAGCTGGCAGTCGTTGACGCTTATTAAGTTTATCGCAGTTAACACATTTTTCGTAATCCGAGATGCATTCATTGGCTTGGTGACATTCCGCACATCTTGGGCAGCAGGACGGATTTGGACATGAAGAAGCTTTGTGTCCGTATTCGGAGCACTTGAAACACCGGAGAACATCAACTGCCTCCACAACCTTACAGAGCGATCCCATCCAACGTTAACTTTCTGCCGTTTCATCAGAGTGTCAAACATCCCAGAATCAGTTTCGATCAGCGCACTCATTGGATTTGATGGTCTATTCACATTTTTCATCAGTCGAATGACCTCGAGCGAAACCGTATCTGCGAGATCATTCTGCTTTCTGAGCTTGTCGATTAGTTGCTGCTCGTCAATCGTATCCGAAAAGCCAATGATTTTCATCCTAGGTCTGAGAGGCTTGAGAACTTCAATCGAGTTCCTGTCCGACAATGACTGGTTTGCAGAGGATAATAGCTGTGCTGCTTTTTCGTGTGTTTCACATCTCACCGTAACTTCCCCGTTTGCTTTCTTGTGCACTTCTTTCACGGAAAATGTGACGGGATCCAAGTTACTGCGAATGTCAGCTTGGGTGATATCAGCTGTTTGGCTTCGTTTTGGTTGAACTTCTGTCCACCAACGATAAGGTGTTGAGCCACTGAACAACTTTGTAATTTAATAAATCATAAAATTTTTTGAATATAATAAGTTTGTCCCGGGCTTTTACGGGTCAGTATGTTTGCAGTGCAATTTTGGTGATATGAGCGAACAGTTATGTTTAAAACATGTATTTTGGTGCACAGCAAACGAATGTAGTATTGCTGGGCTGGGCCAAAGGCTTTACTTCCTTTTCGACGAAAGATGTGTCCACAGATTTTTCGTCTCTGATTATCCCAACGATCTCGACTGGGATTGAACCAAAACCAACTGGGGTGAGAAAGCAGTCACGCCGTCAAAACCCAGCAATTGATATTTTTAAATTTGGAAAGAGCCGTCATTTCAAAAGGTTTCCAAGGGCGTTGTAAACCCTCACTACGTCTCAAGATGTATGCATGTGGTAAACGGAGATGGGACACAATCATTTTTTTTCCGCGCTTCGCGTTGATATGCAAAATACGGCCTCGTTTGGTTGTTTTTTTTTTCGAAGGGTGACACGCACTCTCGTGGATAATCGGTGTTCGACCGCGGGGTTCACGTGTGTGCGTAAGAGTCTCGCTTCAGGCTTCAGGAATTTAAGGTAAGAACCGGCAAAAAGCAGAAGCTTGTTTGCGAAATCATTAATAAAATTATTTAAATGGGATAGATTTGAAAATGATTTGTCAAAATGGGAGCTGACAGTGAAATTAATTTCGGCAATTTTTTCTGTTTTTGCCAGGGGTGTTTTTACCAAGATGAGAGCAGGGATTTACGCGAAACGTCGTCGTCAATCTCGTGAACATTGACGAAAGATGGAATGTTTGGTTTGTGTGGTTGGATGAAATTTTCAAATTAATAGCGGATTATCGATAAGCAGATTATTGCGACGTCGGTGGTGAGGAAGGCAGACTTTGTCTTCGGAAGAGCAATCGTTCGCAACTTGTCCATGGAGACTTTATAGCTGAATCGCGAGCATAACACATGATGGCATGATGGTAGATGGGTAAAGTTTGGCGGTAGCCTCAAAGCGCGTGCCAAATGGTAATTATTTCTGAAGCGCATTTGTGAAATAAAAAATAATTACACTGTTGAGCTTGCCTCGTGCTCGGCGAAATACCCCATTTCGAAAGAGGAGGGTAGCGTATTCAGGCTAAAGCCGCGTACATTTAAGCAAATTACCTTCTATCACGATTGCAGCGTGGCTGGCTGCCCCGTGGAGTCATTTTCACATAAAGCACACATGTGGAAAAGAAGAAAATCTCAACGACTGGGGTAAAGGGACACGGAGGGGAACACTTTTCTCATTAGTTTTCAGCTGTTTGATCGATACCTTGTGGAGAAGTATATTTTATATTCGCCAATATAGGCACTAAATTATGAAACAACAACGACCGCACCACCACGATGGACGACGAACATGGGGTGAGTTTTTATGGGGTAAGTTTCGTCCATCGCCGATCGGTGAACGAACATGGCAAGTCGCGAATTTTCTGACAGGCTACCCAAAGCTTTCATTTAGCTGTTAATTGATGGTAATTGAATAACGGGCTCGAGAGGGGGAGGACTTTGAACATGGCATGTGTGAATAGCTTGGGTGTTATCGCTTGCCAAAGATCTCAGTCGGTCGATTATTGTAGTTTGAAGCGTGCGGTGATGAAGGTCTGTAATTTATTAAATGGAGAACTAGTATCGATTTTCAGATACTTTCTAAAGTAAATGTAGCAAAGAAGGTTGTCCACCTGCTACCAAGTCAAATATCTGTCGACGGTTTTTACATCTTCATAAAATCTCCACCGCCATGGTCGAACCTATTGAACGTGCCTACGATTTACTGTTGTAATTGTCCCTCCGTTTCAACGATGAGAAACTCCCACATCCGTAGTAAAGCAGCTTCACTTTACCAATCACTGTCTATCAGTCTAGCAAAAGCTGCTTGTCACAAAACTGTTTGTTTTTCTATAAATACCGTCTCAAATATTCATTGGCCCAAGCTAATACCGGCAGACCCGGTTCAATCAATTCCGTATCCCCCTACTATGTACCTGTGCTTCGTTTCCTGAACTCTTCCCGCTGGCGATGGGGTGTAAGACAACACGATTACAAATGCAGGTCAGCTCAGGTCCGATCCCTTTCACCCCGCAACGACTTCCCGGAACGGATAACCTTTCAATCAATTTCCGAACAGGCGGAAGCCTACCCACTTTTGACAGTTATACGTCAAACCTTTCCCACCGGGGACGGAAGGAAGCGTCCGGAAGCATCAGGGCGTAAGGTGTATTTGCATAACAAATCCAACACCGTCGGATTGAACCGGGGAACCTCTGTGACTGTCACGCTTCACTGATAACCTAATCAGGATGTGTCAATAGAACGTCGTCGTCCATCGCTGAACCTGATTGGATAGAGCACCTTACTTCCCGGAGTGGACCGAACCCTTAAGAACCGAAAGGAACAAGGAAACGTCGAAACCTGTGTGGTTTAATCAAAATTTAAATAATTCACAATCGTCATATTTCGGTTCCCCGTTTTCCAACCACGGGAGCCGGAGGATGGGAAAAATGTCCGATTTGGACTTTCCCTCCGTATTCCCAAAGGATTTCGCAACGTCTTGAAGATGACGGCGGAAGCAGCGGAGTGTCCCTTCCAAGGGTTGAGTGATTGCCTTTGTTTCGTTTGACGCGTTCGCTTCGGTAAATGCGCGCTTTTTGGTTTTGGAGAAATTTTCCAGCTCTCCGGGACGGCATCCATTCATAATGCTGTGCTGTGTGGATGATTCGAGGGAGAAATAAATTTGAATATTTGATAACTCCTATTTGGAACTGGATCCATTCGAGGCAGGTGGACCGCCGAAAACGGGGAAGAGTCGAGCTGTGAATGAATTTCTTGCAAGTCTGTGAGTTGGCTTATCTTTTCAAAGAAAGTGCTTTTAAAGCCCAATCCAGGAAGGGTGAAGCATTTTTGAAGAGATGTTCATTAGACCTATCAATGGAAATGAGATTTGACTGATGAAGTCGTTTTGTGGCGGATGGGATTTGACAAGTGCTTTAATGTACACGAATTTCAAGGATTGTTCAAAATTAAATTTAAACGTTAATTCTTGCTATCGTAACCTCCCGGAAAAATCACCTCGTCGCTTTTAACTCTTCATCTTCAGCCGTGGACCATGGAAAAAAGGGGAAAGAGTTAATCACATTACTGGCTTTTCTACTCTGGCCGTGTCTTATCCGTCGACGTTTTCAACCCCTTCATCCTGTTAGGAGCAACCGGAAGCCGGGCGTCTGCGAGCTTGTTATTCCACACGTTGCTCGTCGGTTTGGGGGAAAAGAGCTCTCCACTTATTATGTATGTAAATTAGATGTAAATATCTTCCCTATTAGGATGCATCATGAAGGATACCCGTGTACAGCCACTAGGCTGTGTAAGGAGTCGTCGCCGCTGGTTGTCTTCGGAGAAGCGAATGGAGCCTTTTTCTACTGTACGTTTAGCCACCTTCCACTGACTCACTGAAACTTTATTCTTATTGTACAATAAGATGGTCGTTACTGAGTTTAAATTTCGGATAGGGCCGGAAGAAATGAATATTTTTACTTTTGTCACACTACGTTTGAATGTCGTGACGATAGTAAAAAAAAAGTCATAAAATAATAAAACTTTAAATATGGAGTTGAAACTATAATTATAGCAGCCGCGTTGCGAGTGGGATAAAAAATATTAAGTTTACAATTTGTTCATTGTTACATCAAATCACTAAAAGTTAAATCAAAACTGAACTGTTCACTTAGAATTCTAACTAGAAACTGTCTGCTTTCTTTCCTACTGGTCATTCTTATGATCTACTTATGCTGAGCATGCATAAATTCCTGCTGACGTCCTGTTACTCGATGAACCTTGCTCGATGCTGTTGCTATCCGATTGTCGCGTGGTGTTTGTCTGTCGCCACGCGGCATGGTGAATTGATGATTCCGCAGTTTCACATGGAAGAGTGTTCCATGATTCCTCCGAGGGGTGAAGAAAGGACGTCCTCGTCCTTATTGTGTTTATTGTCCGAGATAACCTTTGGGTTTCCTTGCTTCCTGTTTTTTGGATGTTTTTTTTTCTCCTCTGCTCGGGACATAAAACTACTCGTACAGTAATTTGATTTAAAGGGCGAACACGAAATTATTGCGACACCGAAAATGTCATGCCAATTTTCTTATAATGTTTAGAATCAAACCAAAATTTTAGGGTAGTTTTATACATATATTTACTTCAAAAATCAAAAGAAAAGTTAATCGGTGGAGCCTTGAGTGTAAAATTGAACGCATTTTCGCTTGATGCCCTCCATCAAAGTCTTGACAGTGTCATCCGGTACCAGTTTCTCAGTTTTTTTTTTCCACTTAACATGTCCTTCTCGTCTTTGACTGTCTTCTTGCTCTTCCGAAGTTCCCGATTCATTATTGCCCAGTACTGCTCCACCGGGCGCAGCTCCGGACAGTTTGGCGGATTCATGTCCTTTGGAACAAAATGGACAGAATTGGCCTCATACTACTCCAGGACACTTTTAGAATAGTGGCATGATGCCAAATCTGGCCAAAATAGCGGAGCTTCGTCGTGCTGCTGCAAGAACGGCAAAAGGCGCTTCTCGAGGCACTCAGATTTGTAGATCTCGCCATTTACTGTGCCCTTTGCCACGAAAGGCTCACTCCTCAGTCCGCAAGAGCAGATGGCCTGCCAAATGAGATATTTGGAGGCGAACTTCGACATTTTCTTCTTCTTAAATTTGTCGTCCACATCGAACTTGCTCTTCCCGGTGAAAAACTCCAACAATGGAATTTGCTTAAAATCGGCTTTTATATACGTTTCGTCGTCCATCACACAGCAGCCATATTTTGTCAGCATCTTCTCGTAGAGCTTCCGTGCCCGAGTTTTAGCCGTCGATTGTTGCCGCTCATCGCGGTTTGGGAAGTTCTGTACCTTGTATGTATGTAGTCCAGCTCTCTTCTTTGCATTCTGGAGACGGTTGAATGGTGAATGTTCAACATTTTTCCCATCTGCCGGTGCGACATGTCAGGAAATTCCAGGTGTTTGGAAAGAATTTGTTCTCTCAACTCGCGTTGGTTCACCTCCATTTTCGTTGAATCGAAAAACATGACTTCGAGTTTGACAGCATGTACACAATACACATCAATGAGAAAGTGTGCAAAATTTGGTTGATTTTTACCCAATGGTAAAAAAGTTATGCCCTGTTGAATGTGTCGCAATAATTTCGTGTTCGCCCTTTATTGTAGTGTATCTCGTGTCCTTAGTTTAGTGCATGTCGTATTACTTCATCACTATTGAGAAATGATGAAGTATTCGATTTTTTTTTACACTTGTCATTTCTTGCATTTATCGCATGGATCCGACTCTAATTGAAAGGTCCCGCTATTTATACCCTTCGGAGTGTTGAAACACCCTCCAAAGGCGCGCCCCTTTGTCAGTCAAAATTGGATTCCTTAGCAACAAAATTAAAGAATGACACAGATAGTGACCATGCATCAGAACCCTAGTCTTAACCACTTCAAACTGAAGAATAACTAGCTCATTTTTCCCTGTTTCAAGATCATCCTCGGTCCAGGCAACACGAGGACTTATCACTATCAACAAGGCATAAAAAGTAACAAGGACTAAGATGTGTTCCTTTGATTACTGAAAAATCCTGTTCCCCTAGTTTGAAGAAGTCAAGACTAGGAATCGGTGGTAGATCTTACATCCCGTAACGTACCACGAAAAGGTGATCTACCCACGTTACGGGGCCATGTTGGATGTTGGATTCTGTTTGTTACCTTCCGTTTTTGTAGAAATACGTAGATGATTATTGCTGTTATTTAGATAGACGAAATGGGCAGTTCTCCAAGTATACTGAAAATCCATTTTTGATGGTTTTACTGCTTGATGTTTATTTATTTATTTATTAATTTTGAGGGAACATTTCAGTACCAACAGATAACATGGAATCCTACAGATACATTTGCTTGAACTAAGTCCTCAATATATAAAAAGATATTAATGATAACATAATTAACTTAATTTAAGTACAGAAAACAGAAACCGTCAGGAAGTTAAAAGTACTTTATAAAACAGATTCTTAAGCCTAACACGGGAGATATTAAAATCATAGCAATTATAACATTTGTTGAAAATCTTGCACATGCTAGTTAACGGCTGTTTAGCGCCGTAGTTTTTGCGAGAAGCCGGGATGTTGAAAAAATAAGAAGAACGTTAATTTACGCGTCTGATATTGACATTCAACTGCTGCAGAAGTGAACCGCAATTGATGTCCAATCGCAGGAGATCAGCGATAAAGGTAGCCTTAGAGACGCCTCGGCGAACACTAAGTAATTGTAGGGACATCAAATTACAACGACTTTCATAACTAAGGAGATTGAAAGGATCACTCCCAGGGTAGCCAACGAAGGGCGAAACGTACAAATCTTCGCTGAATGGCCTCAATACGATTCACCGCGTTGCTGTAAAAAGGAGCCCATACTACGGAACAGTACTCTTATGTGGAGCGGACTAGCGAACAATAGAGTGTTTTTGAACAGAAAATGTCCCTAAAGTCTTTGCCGAAACGAAAAATAAAACCAAGTTGAGAAGATGCCTTAGCAGAAACATAAGCCACATGGTTCTTGAAGGTGAGTTGTGAATCAAGTAGGGTAACTGATGATGGTTGGACCTATTTAGGCCGGGTTCACACAACGTCAACATTCATGTTGTATTTTTTTTTTATGAATTCAACATATAATTATAAAAAAATGCGTGATTAGGGGAAAGATCTACCTTTCTTGTTTCTAATAATAACATAAAAAGTTAAATATTATGAACAAATGATTTTATAAAACGTTTTTATTCAGCAAAGAATTATGATGTTGGTTGGACCTATACTGATCTTGGTTGGACCTAAAAAATGATGATGGTTGGACCTATTTTTGCAAATGCTAGTTTAGCCCATATTTGTTCAAAAACTTTGTTTAGAGCTTATAAGTATCATGAAAAAACCCTTTTTATACAGTTTTTATGGATTTGCTATTTAAAAAAATCAAGAAATTTGAGTTTAACTTCGTTTTTAAAAAAGTTCACTTTCCACACATTAGCTATTTATCATGGCTCATTTTCTCGGAAATCATTGACCCGATTTGGAAAAATTTTAACGTCAAACTATAGGTATTGTGGTCCCATTGAAAGCTATAGAATATTTTTCGAGTCAGTCTACTGGTTCCGAAGATATGGCCGGAACAAGTTCCAGGGTATATGGAACATGGACCTAATTTTGACATGGAAGGAATAAAACCTATCATGCGACACTTCACATTACTTCCAAATTCGATAACAAGATCAATAACACAATTGAGTGCCTTGGACCACATTGGCCACTTCCGGGCATGTTCTGGGTGTCCCCGGGGAATTTAGGGGCTTAAAATGACAGAATATCAGAACATAAAGCTGGTTTTATAGTTCTTTTTCTCCTAGGAGTTTTTTTTTCGGAAATAAGTTTCAGTTAGCAATTTTTAGTTTGTTAACATTTTATTTCAAGTTAATTCACACACAGAAGGTGTAATGGAAGTGCTTAATGTAATTCATATTAACAGATTCTTTCGGTGCTTTCGTGGTAGTGGTTACCCTTTCAGCCAACCTCACGATGGAAGTCCTCCTTTAAATTTACGCTCAACTAGTGACGCAAGGTCTTTAGCAGGTCCCAAGATCTTTTTGGTCGTCTTGGGACTGCCAGAAGCAGCGCACATACAAACCCAATCCGCTAGCTGGTTCTTCAAATCAACACTCAACACTATTTCCCTTCCATGTTTCTTGCCGTGGCTTCCCTTAATTTTTGCGTGAAGTGTCGTTTTCGGAATATTGTACTTTTTCTGTGCCTGATACGCGGTAAGTGATTTATCTACTAAAAGAACAGTCTCTTGAAGATTTTCGACCGTATAAATCTTTTGTTAAGCCATTTTTTCAATCAAAGAAACTGATCACTCGGCCAAAACGAAATCGAATTTCAAATCAGCTGCGCATGAAGGATGTAGACAAACCGAAGCGCACCTAGCGGCCGTCTTAGGAAACACATAGGTCCAACCATCATCATGCGTAGGTCCCACCATGATCATATTTATCTATTCGAATTTCGTCAATTATTCAAACATTTTAGTGAAACCAATAGATAAATGACGTACTAACGAGTTGTTTACACCTTAAAGCAGTATTTTACTGCATGAAAATAAAAATAAATGTAAAAAATATTCCTTTTTTGTATGTTTGAAAGTAAGGCATGATGACGAGCTAATGCGTGGAAAGTGAACTGTTTTGAAAGCACATTGAAACTCAATTGTTTTGAAGTTTTTTCAATAAAACACCCATGCAAATTGAAGAAAAAGAGTTTTTTATGATACTAAAGTGGTCTTTGAACAAAAAATTTGCGAAGATTGACTAAAATAGCAATTGAAAAAATAGGTCCAACCATCATCAGTTTTTGGCTAGGTCCAACCAGCATCAATTACCCTAGAACACCTAAATTTTTAACGGTAGATTCACGGCTTAATATTTGCTCCTGCTGGCTGTAAGCATAACAGATAGGTGATTTTTTTCCTGGAAAACGTTATAATGGCACATTTAGAAGCATTTAATACCATCCTGTTACTATCACACCAAACAGGAAAAACGGCCAGCTGCGGCTGAAGAAACAATGCATCACTTCGATCTTTGATGACAAAGTATAGTTTGAAATCGTCAGCATAAGACAGCTTCAGGCAACGGATCGAAAAGTGAACGTCATTCAGATACAATAAAAATATGAACGGTCCCAGATGACTGCCTTGAGGTACACCAGAAGAAACAGCGAACGGTTGAGAAAAATGATCTCCAATCTTCACTGACATATGTCGACCGGTGAAGTATGAGCGAAGCCAATCAAGAGGGAACCGTGAAAGCCAAGTCACGCTAGTTTGACCACTGCAATCTCGTGATTGATGTGATCAAAAGCAGCAGAAAGATCGGTGTAGATAGCATCCACTTGATGATCTCTTTCCATCTCGCGTATGATTGATGATGTGTATTGAACGAGACTTGTAGCGGCATAAAACCGTGTTGTTCAGTCGCGATGTAACTAGAGCATGTGTGTTTTAAAAAATCTAACACCAATCGTTCAAAAAGTTTTGATACTGCACATAAAGCAGTGATACCACGGTAGTTGGACACCGACTGCTTATTGCCTTTTTTGAAGACAGGGAAAACAAAAGAATCCTTCCAGCAGTCGGGAAATAAGATTCCAGAATCCAAAGAGAGGTTGAAGATGGATGCTAAAGGTGCGGCCAGCACTTCAATACAGTTCTTAATATCGTTGATGTTGATGAGTTCCAATTGCTGCAGATTTTCCTTGTTTAAGTTGCTTAGTGTTGAGATGTTATGGTGTTCCAATATAGTACGGTTGATTATTAGGTTCGTAAACTCTCCCTGTATTACTCTGGTGTCATCTGTTACTTCACGAGAGGTAAAGATTTGGTTATCTATTGTTATGCTGCAATTGGAAAACTTGATTAAGAAATTTCCCAGACAGCATTCTGTTATGTGGTCCGCAGTTTGACTGAATTTGTAGATTTTTCGCATTATTGATAAGTATTTGATTGTTGGAGAATAAGCTTGGGAATGTGTTCTGTTCCTTTAGCGTATTGCATGACTTGCAGTTCCTGTTACCAGTGAGTGTGTACAGTTATCCTTTAGGACTTGCATGTATGAGCTCCGTTGGATAAACTCCTCTGGGTGGGAAGTAGTGTACATGTTGCTTTCCGATTTAACGATGAAGTTTGGTATATTGGTAATTTAGGTGTCCTTTACAATTAGAGGAAATATTTGAATTACCTTCCGGTTCCGGTATCTCCAAAATGTATAGGAGTAAGTCTTTTTGTATTGCGATTTTTGGGTTTGTATAGTCGAGAGCCTGTTCCGGGTATTGTGTTTTGATTTCCTGTTCGTGTAATAATGATTCGATGTGTAGAATCTTCTTTAATGTTAGGACACTCTATTGTATCGTAACGGAAATCCAAGATACAGTACTGAGAACATGAATCGCTCTACCAAACAGCAAGTTTGGTAGAGCGATTCGTGTTTTCAGTACTGTATCTTGGATTTCCATTACGATACTATTGAGTGTGTCCATGTATAGTAAAAGTTTAACAGCTTCATACTCCTCAAGTAAGATCTTGTTTTCCATGTTCTGTTGAGCAATGAGTTGGTTGCTGTATTGCTGATGTCTTCTATTCTGTTTGCGATCATCAGATTAATTTTTATTTGGCGGTTGTTTGTTGGTGGTTTTGTTTATGACGCGAAGGTCATCTGCATCGGGGTTGCCTGCCACTGCCAGCCATGCTGATCCCAGTGAGTCCCAGCGTTTTTTTCCTCTTCCTGTTGGTCGGATTGATCTGTAGCAGGTTGTTATGCAATTCCCTACTTTTTTGCATGACCAGTTGTGAAATTTGCAAATTTTTGGCTAATCTTCTGGCTATGCGTGATAATGTTTGCACCATCGTACGAATAAGGTTCCCGTTTCACCTGTGCGTACAATGCCTTGGTTTTCTTTGCATGCACGTAACCTATAGCTCATCCCGTAGTAGGCCATGACGAAGTAGCAGCGTATTCGTGATTTGTCCCACGCTCAAATGTCGCAAAAAGACATTTCAATCGCCGTGGGAGTGTCCCGGTGGACCGTCAATAAGGTTTTAGACCGAGAAAAGAAAGGAAAACTATCCGCGAAGGTGGCCACAGGTCGTCCGAGGTCATCTCAGGTTCCGAGGGTTATCGCTGCTATCAAAAGCAAGATTCGGGTGAATCTAGTGCGTTCAATAAGGAAAATGGCGAAGGAACACAGGATCAGTGACTTTACGGCACGGAAGATCGTAAAGAAAGATTGCGAGGTGAAGTCGAGGGGACGGAAAAAACTCACATGATTACCAATTGCATCCGGGAGCTATGAGTCGAACGATGCAAGAAAATCTTGAACTTCCTTAAGTGAAAAAATCCGGTAATCCTGTTCACCGACGAGAGCATGTTTACCGTCGATCCAGTATCTAGAAATTCCAGAACCGACCGGTATATTAGTTCTCTTCCGGTAAAAGACGTGGCCGACGAGCACAAGAACGTGTATCTGACCAAGCATCCTGCTAGTGTTATCATGTTTGGATTGGTGGCTTCCGATGGCAAAAAAATTGACCCCGTGTTCATTCCAGAAGATGACAAGGTCAACACGGAGGTCTACATCGGGATTTCAAGTAAGTATGTTCTTCCTTGTATCAAAGAACAGTACGGTCCGAAGCCAAATGTTGTATTTCAACAAGATGGGGCTCCGTGCCACACCTCGAACCGCACTCAGAAGTGGTTGCAGGAACATCTTCCATTCTGGGCGAAGGATATGTGGCCGCCATCCAGCCCCGATCTTAATCCGCTGGATTACTCAATAAGGCGAGTCATGAAGGCTAAGGTCTGTTCTAAACGCCACCTGGGTACAGCAAGCCTCAGACAAACATTGGAGAGAAATAGTCGTCAGATGTGTTAGCGGAATGTACTGTTTGACAGTCGGAAGTTTCGTCGGCGTCTACGTCTTCTGCAAGTGCAGGTTGATCCTCGTCATTTGGCGTCGTTTGGCTAATTTTGCGTAATCCTTTATAAAGCGCCTGTAGTAGCCGGTAAGCCCCCGAAATTGTTGCATATCAATGGTACACTACTTGAGAAGCTTTTCGGAAACTCAACCGGAACTTTCACCTGCTGACTCCAGAATTCTGCTGGTGCCAAAGGCCGGCTTGATTCCAAATCTCCACAGCTTCAGTAGCCACAACTTGAATGCTTTGTCCGATTGAAAGTTGTTGGGTTTCATGCTTGAATCGAATGTACCTGATGATGTACAACAAAAAACATCATTTTAGATAATTTTAAAAATTGTAACTAACAAATTGGACACAGAACATGCCGTAGCAATTTTTTCTCTTATAGTTTTGACCCTTGGGAATCTGCAAAAAATATAAAAGGGCGAGGTTTCACTGAAATTTTGAGAACTAAAAATATTTATTGGATAATAGCTATGAAAATGGACTTTTTTTTTGGACAACATTTCCTAGAGTTGCCGCCATACAAAAGTTTGTTTGGAACACCCTTAGCTATCATTTGGAGGTTGAGCCCCCAGATTTCAAGACATAGTGCAATTTTGGGACACCCTAATGCACATTAGAGTGGCTAAAAGTATCGATTTTACTCCACCAAGCTTAATCGATTTAAAATTAGGTTCCAATTCCAGGTTAACAACATACAGACGTTTGTATTCCCTTATAAACGGTTACCATACACAAACGATATCATATATGGTGCGACCATATCGAATAGAGTTGGGATGATATCTCGAATTGGTGAACTGAATTTGATGATGATTTGTATTCGATTCAATTAAATAATAATAGTGATTCATTCAGAAACATTTTTCCGTTGAATCGGTTGTATTACAGAACAAGAACAACTATAGACTCTTCACAGTCCCACGCACATCCTTTTAATATTTATGGTAGTATCATAGAGGTACCGGGTACACGCCGTTAGGCATACGATCGTTAGGCATACGGTCGTTAAGCATACGGACGTTAGGCATAATGTACGATAGGCATAATGGACGTTGGGCATAAAGGACGTTAGGCTTAATGGACGTTAGGCATAATCTATCCGATGAATTCCAGAAGGATGAGAATCGTTGTATCAAAAAGTATGGCAGGAAATCCTTGAAGCAGCAGGTATGTTTTTTTGTTATTGAATGAAAAATCACAGAATTCACCATTCTTCATTTCCCGTTCGAGATTGGCACTATATTGCGGAACAGAGACCGACGTTAAATAAAGGAAAGAAGACCATTCTTCATTTCATGAGCTGTTCTTTGAGGAAAACCCAAGGGGTAGGTCACTCCGCACACCAATCTTGGGTCAACATTTTTCTCAGTGTGCCGCAAGTGTACCGCTGGTTTGCCGATTGTGCCGGCAGTGCTGGGCATAGAGCAAGCTGTAATTTTTCAAAAAATAGTATTTTATATTTGGCAATCCAGTATTTCTGACAGCTTGAATGTTTAGGTTTGCAATCGCAACGGCCCCAAAAATGTCGAATATCGTGCTCGATAAGGATTTCTTTTACCGACGAATAAAACACCTCTACGCCAGCTGGATGGAACCATGATGATTCGCTGCAGAAGGTGGATTGCATTCTGACGGTGGTCGGCGTAGACGAGGAAACCATCTACAGCAAATCAAGCTCGTTGAAGACCTGGCTGCTGGGATACGAGCTGATCGATACGATTACGGTGCTGTCCAAAAGGCAATCTTTTCCTAACCAGCTAGAAGAAGGTCAATTTCCTGAAGCAGATCGAGAAGGGCGGTGAGGAGGGCATTCCGCCGGTGAAGCTGTTGGTTCGGGAAAAGAACGACAAAGACAAGGCCAATTTTGAAAAGCTGCTGGAGGCGATTATGGGATCCAAGGATGGCAAAACGTTGGGCGTCTTCTCCAAGGAAAATTTTCCGGGTGGCGAGCCTTCATCAAGGACAAGAGTTTCGACACGGTGGACATCAGCGAACCAATCGCGTGCATCATGCCCTCCAAGGAGGACTCCGAGGTTATCACCATCAGACGGTAGATGTATTCAACAAGTACCTCAAGAATCACGTCATGGAGATTATGGATGATGATAAGAAAGTAAAACATGCCAAACTGTCTCCGGTGTGGTTACCAACTAGTTGGACATGTGCTACCCGGCACTTATCCAGTCGGGTGGCAATTACAGCTTGAATCAGTGAATTCAGCGACAAGAACTATCTGCACTTTGGATCTATCATCTGTGCTCTTGGTGAGCGTTACAAATCCAACTACTCCAATGTCCTCCGAACGCTGGTCAATCCGAAGGAAATGATTCAGAAGCACTACACCTTACTGCTCAATCTAGATGAGGAACTGCTGAAGGTGATGATTCCGGGCAAGAAGCTCTCGGAGGTTTTCGACGTCAGAATGGTTTATGCCAAGAAGAAGGATATCAAACTTATCGGGTTGGAGTTCCGGGACAATTCGATCGTAGTACCTGAACAAGTGAAATTCAGTTTAAAAATTGTAAGTTAATTAGATCGATTTGCAGCAATATACATTCCGCGTGATTGTGCCGCGGAAATTAGTTCGGTATTGGTCAAATGAGTTTGGTTTGGTAGCCGACCAATTGACCGACTACTTTTCACGGCACAATCGCACGGAATTTTTATTGCTTTCACTCAACCTAATTAACTTTTATTTTTATTACAAAAATCGAAAACCATTTATTTCATCTCGTATGAGATGACACGTATCCGAAAATAAAACTACTCAAATTTAAACCGAAATCTCACTTCAAATTTACAAACGTCGCATCGGTGGTAAGGCCACAGTTGTTACTCTTCACCACCACCGAAGCATATCCATCGTTGCCCCAGTAGTTGGGCCAGGAGTTCTTGATTAGCCAGGAATCTTTTCCTTTGAGTTTTCCGTATCCAATCGCCACCATGATTCAGTCCATCCAAATTGCTCTTGCATTCCGGTACGTAGTACACTCCATTTGCGTAGTAGCTGGAAGACTTGTGACCGGCATCGATAGCAATCGACAGCCCTCGGAAGCAAACATTTCAAATTTAAATGTGAACCGAGAAGTGAATTGCTGGTCTGAGTTCCTCTAGTATATTCAATTAGAGTATGTTAAACAGCACGTAATGTTGTGAACAACCTCAATGACAGCTGTCCAGCAGTGCTCCCATTTTATTCAATGAACAATCCAATGCCTATGAGATTGTACCGAAAGTGTGCCAATGGATGTGCCCAAACTGTGCCGAATCTACTTTCGGCACACTGTGCTGAGTGACTTACCCCTTGGGAAAACCTTTACTTCTTTGATAATTGCAATATGTGTGTAAGAATATATTACAACAAATGTGTGATTCTTTTTATTTCTAGATGCGATTGATTTCAAGATATAGTTCAAAACTATGCTGAGCTTTCATTGTCAGATTACTTAACCGCTATCGCTACTAATCTTGGATCTAAGTAAATATGTAGCTACGTCACTTATGATATGATAAATAATGGATTCCAAACTGTGCTTATTAAATAAACTATGTTTGTTTAACTTGTATCATTTTTTATTCAACGCTTAGCTTAATTTTAGCATTGTTTACCCTGATCGAAACAGTTTTCTAGAGTTGCACAGCAGCAAGGTATTTTATGCCTATCGTCCATTATGCCTAATGACTTTACGTCTAATGTCCATTATGCCTAACTTCCGTATGCCTAACGTCCGTATGCCTAACGTCCGTATGCTTGACGTATTTATGCCGAATGGGGTACACTCATCAATCTTCGAAAACTCTTCTTTCAATTCTCGCATCTACTTGCATCTACTTGCATCTTTTTGCAGGAAATCTTCAGAATCGTCATTAATCATCTTTCTATCTATACAGCGTGTACACAACTAGCCACAGCAAAACACAATCTTTCCTGCAACGTAGATAGAGTCGTCCTCCTCGCAATAGACTGAGTGAATCCAATCTTTACTTTTCTCAAATTCGGGAATTTTTCCCTGGCAAATTCACTCATCGCTGAGTTCCTGCACTTTTGGCGATTATGAGTGAACTAAACTCAAATTTGGGTCGTTCTCATTCGCCGCGTATGAAAGTTTGACAGATAAAATGAGAGTTTAGTAGAAATCAGGGGTTTTCCTATGTTTCGAGGGGTGAATTGATTAGATTGGGACCGAAGATAGTACCATCTTCTTTTTTTTTCCTTTATTTAACGTCGATCTCTATTCCGCAATCTAGTGCCAATCACCGACGGACATCGATTGCCATCCATTGACGGGCAACCGAATGTGCAGGAAGGCAGCTTCCACACCTGCGTAGGATATCGCACCCATTCTCAACACACATGGGCCGGGACCAACGGCTTTACTTCCCTTCCGAAGGAAGATGTGACCAGCGATTTTTATGCCTCAGAAAAATCCCACCGACCTCGGCTGGGATTGAACCTAGACCCATTGGGGTCTACACCACCGGTGCCGGCAGAAGATAGTACCAGAGCTGAGCCAAAAAGTTGAGCACGTTATTTCGGGACCTTCTAGTCTTAGAGTTACCTCTATGGTATAACCAACTGGTGGCAACAAACGATTTTAAATTGGCTCACTGCTTGACTAGCCTATATTGGTCCCAAGCAAATCGATTAACGCACCCCATTCCAGTCAACATTCTAGTACTACACTATGTTTGTTTTGATTCACTATGAAGTTTGACAGATAAAATGAGGGGCTCGTGGATTTTCCTATGTTTTGAGGGGTGCATCGATTAGCTTGGGACCGAAGAGAGTACCAGAGCTGAGCCAAAAAGTTGAGCACATTTCTTCGGGACCTTCTGGTCAGGGTTGCTTCCACTCACTTGCTATAAAAAAAAATTATGCAATCATTAGATGCTATAATGCTATGTTGTACTTGTTAGTAACACGACGAGGGAGTTAAGTATGTGTTTGACTCATAAAACCTGTCAATTTCGCTTTGAGAGCGTCACATTCAGGGATCTTATGATTCGTGAGCGTTCATTCAGAGTGATGACTTTAAACCTGGCGCCTCTTAAAGGAAATAGATTTTTACTCTATGTGAACCACTGATATCATGAAAAAAATTAACAATAATTTTCAGGTGTGCTTAAAGTGGAAAAAAAAACAGTGAAAAATCCGAGGGGGGCGACACATCTAAATCTCAATTCTAGATGCTCAAAAAATCTCACACTAGTGAATAAATCTTCGAAAAATCTTCTTTCGTTTCTCGCATCTACTTGCATCGCGCATCATCTTTTTGCAGGAAATCTTCAAAATCATGATAAATCTTCTTTCTATCTACTCAGCGTACGCGCAGCTAGCCACAGCAAAACACAATATTTCCTGCATCGTAGATAGAGTCGTCCCCCTCGGAAAAATCAATTTTTTTTTTCAAATATTTTTTTCTAAATTTTTAAATAGTTTTTTTTTGGGTTTTAGAGGTTCACATAGAACAAAAATCTCTTCTGAATAAGGCCCAATTGATAAAAGTAAGTTTTGTCAATTTCTCAGGTCTCTAGAACGCCCGCCAATTACCAATCCCCACCGGAGGCGACCTCCTTCCGATGTGACCCCAAGGAGCCACAGAGGTCACACACCAATGAAAAATATCTCATATGCAGAGGAAGATTTAAGCAAAACCCCAAACGTTTGCGTTGTTTCATTTGCTCACAAAAAATTCCGAAAATCGTCGTGTTTTTGACGTGTTACTTGTATTTCCCCCCTTAAATCTCAAAAATTAAATTTCAACCGCCATCTCAATACTCCTCATGCTTTTCCAAGTGAAGCGCTCGTGTTTATTTACATTCCTCGATTGGAACCGCGTTTGACGGTTCGATTGGAACTTTTGGCTTCAGTCTTCGCGCGTCTCTTATTAAACATCGTCTCTCCCTTTTTTATGGCACAGACCTGTTTTATGGCACAGACCTGAAACATCGTCTCTGCACACTCAAAAAATATTGAAATCTAAATAGTATAAAAGCTACGCTAAATCGCAACTCTCCTGACCGACGCATAGCTTGGTATAAAGGGAGAGAATGCAAGCTTAGTATAAAAATGCTTTATTCATTGAATAGTATAAAGTTGCGGTATTTTTTAGGATGTATAAAGTCCGTTTATTTGTCAGGATGCGTTTTTTGATTGCGTTTTATATCGTGACTGATAATGAATAAAAGTAAACAGCAATAATGCAGCAATATTTTTATTGTCATAATTTAAGGTAAAATATAAATCGTGAACGTTCTCAACCGAGCCTGCAAAACTATTTGCGTACTCCAGTTTTCGTTCCATTTGAAAATCACTGGAGCAATCATTGCCAAGGTGCTGAAATATGGAACAGATTTCTGTAATTAACGATCCATGAAGAATCAATCTCTTTGATATAGACCTACCTCATACTCGCACGATAGATTGACCTTCAGAAAGACTATTGTAATGTTATGGTAATTGTGTAAGTTAGAGTCGGTGTATAATGAGTCACGCCAAGAGTGAAGCCAAGTCTACCTATTGAGCTGTCAAACCGGCTACCTATCGTGCAGAGTAAACAAACATTACGATGCTATGAAAGGTCCACGAAAGGTATTGCAATAAAATATAAAATATAATCGAAGAAATGATCATAAACTCGCAGTGAGCAATAAATTGTCATGGGATACGTTTGGTAAAATGATCACTTATGAGAATTTCTACTATTTTTGGTTGAGATAATTTGACTAAATCACTGATATAATGATTTACTACAGCCGCTATTTTTTTTTCTCGCTAGAAGTCATTTGAAGTTGATGTAGAAGTCCTCTGTTGCCAAGTGAAACGAAAGGGAATCTTTCGAAAACCGTGATGCGAGTTCAACTGTTTTTCTCTTGGCGTGACTCATTATACACCGACTCTAGTGTAAGTAACCCTTTCGCATACGGGCGTTCTTGGATTGTATCCGACCAGCAGCTCCAGATCGGATTATTCACAGGAATTCAGCAAAAACTGGAATGAAAATTATGTGGACGATTTAGGGATGGAAAAGAATATTGGTTATACTGCATTACCTGTTGGTTGAAAGTGTCTATCGATTATATTGGCTCATATTAGACCACTAAACTATCGACGAAACCAAGATCGACGTAAAAAAATAAAGACTGGATCGAAAACCATTATGAGCGTCATCTTTTACCTCAATACAAAGTGAACGATTTCTACGCCTTTATTCCGACATAATATAATTTTGAAACCAAGTTATAATCAAATCAAGGATTAAATATTGATAAACATAAAATGATTAATTTTTAACCCTTCTATGTTTAGTTATATTTTTGAGTGCACTCGCCCTCAAAAAGCACAGTGAAGGATACATTTATGCATACAAACAGGCAGGGTGGCCAGATTATTTTTTTCATTGTCGGTAGCTTCGCAAAACTTTTATCGGTAGTTATCGGTATACCGCATAAGCGCGAACCATAAATTGACCTTACCTAAAATGGTTATAAATTGTTTATAATCCCTGCTAAACTTCAACTGAAATGGTTATGGAACTTTACATGAACGTTTAATGATAAAGTTTTAACCTTAAGTATTATAGTTTTTTGGAAGTGGACCTTACAAATAATGGGTTGTTAAGAACCATTACCATTCAAAATTCTTGTTTTCTCCATACATTTTCGGAAAGAAAACTATACTAAAACCTTTTAACTTATGGTTTGAGAACATTAATGGTAATGGTTATGGTAACCAGTAAGGTCCATGAATGGTTTTGTAACATCGATCAACTTTATGTGGAATATATCGCGAATTGGTTGCCTGTAAATTACTGATTACCAATTCACGATATATTTCACGTAAAGTTGAGCGATAATACAAAACCATTAATGGACCTTACTGACTACCATAACCATAACCATTAATGTTCTCAAACCATAAGTAAAAACGTTCTAATATAGTTCTCTTTCCGAAAATGTATGGAGAAAACAAGAATTTGAAATGGTAATGGTTCTTAACAACCCATTATTTGTAAGGTCCGCTCCCAAAAAACCATAATACATAAGGTTAAAACTTTATCACACAAACGTTCATGTAAAGTTCCATAACCATTTCAGTTGAAGTTTAGCAGGGATTATAAACAATTTATAACCATTATCGGTAAGGTCATGTGATGGTTCGCGTTTATGCGGGTAGGCCATCTCAAGGCTTTCCCGAAACTTGAAACCTTTATGAGCGGGGGGGACTCTGCTTCAGAACAATACACTTTCCTTCAGTTCTTCTGCTTTAAACCTAAGAGGAAGAGGAGATTCTTACTTTTTTATCTCTATCTCTATCTATCTCTATCTTAAGCACTTCAAATCGGCCAATCACGAGCTGGTTCACGTTTGACAGAAAAGTGGTTCGTTTTCGCCCCCGTATTATCTCCTCTTCTCTTTGCTTTGAACGTGTCGAAATCAATATTTCTAATTCAAGGGGGGAGGTGGCTGTCAAATACGAACAATCGTCGCCTACCTCGCATAACTGGTTCCAAACATAAACAATCCATGAGAAACCTACAGGGTTTGTTTACGTTTGGAACCAATTTCATACAAAAATGACCAGTAGGCTGATTTGACAGCACGTCCCACCACAGTTCTAATTCTGACTACACGGAAAAAAATAGGTATTGAACATTTTTTAAGATTTCTAAAAATCTGTGATTCTCGGTAGGAAAAGTGAAAAATCGGTAGTTTTTAACCTTTCGTCTGTGAATCGGTAGGCATTCCGAAAATCGGTAGGACTACCGATAAATCGGTAGGTCTGGCAACCCTGCAAACAGGCCACCATTACCCAATGACGTTTATATAAGGTCTGGGCCAAAGGGCTTATTGGTGTTAGTGAAATGTGCAAATGTTTAGTGGTGTTCGTATTTTATAGCAATGTTTATCTTTTTACACGAAACAGCTGTTGGCATTTCTATCTGTTCTCAGTATGTTGGCAGTGACGTATTTCTATCTGTTCGCAGATGTTCAGCAATGTTTACAACATTTTTGCTTCTAACACCAGCAAGCTGCCTGTTGGCCCAGACCTTATATAAATGTCATTGACCATTACCGAGCATGGAAAGCACTATCCCCGAGATGAGTGAAAAGAACTTACTTTTGAGTACTTTTTTCTTACCGTGCACAAACTTATCACAAACTGGGCGTGCGGGACATTTTGAAAATCGATCAAGTTAGCACTGCTTGACGTGTGACACAACGATTGCAGTTGGTGAAAAACAGTTGAAGCGAATTGATGATACCGGAAGAACCAGAAAGGAAAATTTGAAGAAGTTTGAGAAGCAGAAAGCTCGGATGGTGGCTGCCGGAGTGCTGGGGAAGAAGTGTGCTAGGGTAATTTACCTAATTTACTGGATTTGAATCTGTCGGCAGAGCTAAATGACGTTCGCCATTTTTTTTTCAGGATCACGAAACGAGAGCAGCCATTTTCCATAGAAACTAGAACTTTGAAGTATTGAGAGCAGTTGTGCACGGTAATGAAGTATGAAGAACTTCTGGAGGAACAACTTCAACATATAAAGACTTTTCGGAGATCCTGATTAAAAGCGTTGAAATTATTGATATTTGGGTAAGTCGAGTCATGATTCATAATCAAAGTGATTAGAGACGCCAACAGGTGCAGATGGCATCTCTGTAGTCCATTCTTTCTTTTATCATGGAGCCCAAGTCCAGTTTTCCACACATCTAAAATAGCTTTTGTTCGGAGTATTTAGATATCAGCTGCACTCGAATCAAATAGATTCTGAAACTTTTGATCGCGGAACCGCTTGGTCCTAGAAGGGAATCAGCCTAAGCTCCTGAGGTTGGTACTCACGTTGGGAATCCTAAATAAATAGATGGAGGTTACTTTTACCTTGTTTATTACGCTGGACGCGTTATCGGCTTCGTTGGGAAGTGGTGCAAAACTGACCAACCGGGCGATGTAAATGGGTTGGAATCGGCATAAGAGAAAGGGGTGGGGTTCAGTGGCGTCTCGTAACCTCACTTTTTACCTGTTCAATGATTTTGAACATGTAATTTAGAGCCATAACTATATTTAAATCGTTCCCAGAATGCATAGGGTCTTCTAGTTTCACTAATTTGTCGATTTAAAGCAATAGCTTGTTATTTGTTTACGGTTTGAGAGTTGTTGAACAGGTAGATTGAGGTTAGGGCGACGTCACTGGTGGGGTTGCTTTGGAGAACATCCCTAGAGGTCGGTTGATACGATGGCTACGGTTGACCATGCGCAGCCGATTGGTTGTTAGACCGAATGGCAGTAATACGAAGTACCGACACATGGTGGCTCGCCTGGAAGAAACAAACCGGCCGGAAAGGTCCTTGGTGTCTTCTGGTTTTAAAACGGGCTGGTATGAATAACCACCGTTGTCGGAAAATCTCGTGCGTAAATGACCACCCCCAGATGTCACTCGGTTGATTCGGTTTTGGCGATCGGGTCAGATGTGGGCAGCACAGGAACGGTTGACCGCTTCAACGGTTCATCAGATTACTAAAATTAAGTACAATTTGGAATTTAGTGAAGGTTCTCTTCTCAACACAGAATAATATAACAAGCAACTAATTATCATGAAATATTCATCCTTCATCCTGATCTGGAGGAAACCAGGTGCAAGGTCAAAGGTGGTTTGCGATTTCAGGCATGGGATATTTGTCCGAAATGGTCTTGTCGTTCAACTTGCGGTAGTCTATCACAAGTCGAAATTTTGTCTCGCCGAGGCGTCCATCTTTGTAGGGACGATCCATACAGGTGAGTTCCAAGCTGATCTAGATGGTCTTATTATACCATCACTGAGAAGCTTTTCTATGTTTGTATCAACCTCAGGTTTATACGAAATTGGATATGGGTATGATTTTTGGTATATTGCGAAATCGTCTGTTGTTAGAATTCCACATTCAAAATCCGTAGTGCATGTCAATTTTTGGTCGGGGTCATAATTGGAATCAGTGAGTTTCGTTCAGTTTCGCTTAGATGCGAAATTCTGATTTCTTCCCAGATGTTCAGCATAGCTGTTCTGTTAGCTTGTCGGAGTGCCGATTATTCCATCAAAAACGGTGTGGAAATCGAAAAATTAGAAGCTGAACCTTCGTTGCACAAGGGGTTGAAAACATTTCAATTTAAGGCAGTCTTTTATTTTCTCACAGCCAGTGACTCCCTTGACATTTTGTTCAGAGTGTTAGCCATTCGTTTGGCGGTTGGATCGTGGGCGCGCAGTGAATTACTTGTGGAAAGGTATGTTCCGTGGGGGTGATGATATCGGAGGTCTTCCTGGTTGGGAATATGAGCATGGTTTTGGTTTTCAGTTGCGCGGAGGGACTACTGGTGAACTGAGGTTTTTCGTTGGTAGGTTGCTTCGTGGAGCGGGTAGCAAAAGGGGTGTTTGTGTGTTGAAAGGTGCACAGTAGTGGTAAGCCTGCGCGAGATTTTCCGGCCTATAATTTTTGCAAAACAATGAAAGTGGCTCTCTCAGCCCTCTTACCAAAGTGTCTAGCGCTAGCATATTATATAATTTTATCAGGACTGTCTCATGTCCACGCCACTGATCAACCATGTTAACTGCCGAGCTAATTAACGTGATCATGTCGGTAATTAAGCTGTAGTACGTCTCAATAGACTCGTACTTAGTTTTTGTCATGCTTTTCAATTGACTGTCCAGCGTCATCAGATCTCGTTTATCCGCATAATACAGTCATAGGCAATCTTCAATAGCCTCTCACTCAACGGGAGTGTTTTTTGTTATTTTATCGAAAGACGGAAGTCAGCCGATTAGACAGCGATCCGATGGAGTTAAATCCGGTCGTTGGAATACCTTAGCGGTGGCTCAAGGCGACTTCGTTGTTGAAAACTTATTCAATTACTGAAAAACAGTGCCGACTTCGGGCGCCAGTTACGTTTGAAGACGTTCGAAAAGCTTTAAAAAAATCAGTTTCTCCATACGGAGTCAAAATTAGAAATGATTTTATTTGCAACGTTTAATTAGTTGGTGAGATATCAGTTTAGACAAATTAATAGCCGATTGAAAAGATTGTTGACAAAAGCAGATTCGTCGATTTGAATAGATACGCTTGAAATATGCTTACCCTAGCTGAACCTAGTACCTAGCAACTACCATCCTATTTGTTGACTCCAGCATGAAATGTGTCCGCGGCTTGGTGCACTGGGTTGCGGCATTCTTCGTTTCTGGTGAACCGACCCCTGGTGGTAACTTGAATTATCGAAGGAAAATTGTCAGATTTGAATTTGGTTTTTACGTAGTTAAAGAAGTTCTTCGGACAGAACTTTATTTCAAGTTCAGTTATGAAATATATTCTTCAAATGCATTACTGATGGCTAAATTCAGTTAATCGCATATCTCCAAATAGTTTGATAAATTATCACTACTATTGTGTTTTATGTAGATTTTATGAGATTTTGGCTTTGGATTATTCAAGTGTTTTATTTCAAGACCAACAATTGAAATGTCCTTAACTCCATTTTGTAAACAAACCTTGTAAGGCCATTTTCTCGCGAACTGAAGTCCGCAAAGGCAAACCAACATAATGAACAGGTAGGGGAAATTCTTCTCTACCCGATTGTGGTTTAGGTTTGCGAATGAAGGTTTCGGTTCGCGAGAAAATGGCCTTACAAGGTTTGTTTACAAAATGGAGTTAAGGCCATTTCAATTGTTGGTCTTGATTTGTCTGTTATACTAGACTGGATTTTTTGTGTTTCGGTGAAGCCTTATATTTTTCTTCAAATGTAGGGTTTTTGATCTAATTTCCGTCCTACTAAGGACAACCCGCACTTTACCACACTTTTTGGAAAGCGTTTTAACAAAACATGGAATGTTTTCATCAAAGATAACTTCTAAATTTATCCACCTTTCCATACGTACCGTTGGATTTGATAAAGAGTCAAACAATGTTGAGATATTATTAAAAATCTAACACTGCTTCTTGCTTCTAAATTCGTCCTACGCGTTTCAATTCCGTCCAAACGCATTGAAACGCCATTAGATTTCCTTCGTCCTACGGATAAACGGAGAAAAAGGGGATGCGCTAGGAGCGCTTCTTTTGTTTTGAGAACAATGAGCGTAAATATGCATACAATGCGCTCTAATAGGATTTATGTCGTAGCTAATGAACTAACGCATCGGAACAAACGTATTATTGTTTTGTGCATGGTGAAATCATTGATATTATTGATGACTTCTGCTCGATAGAACGGAAATGGGCGATTACGACGAAGTAGCGCTCTTCCCTATCTCTTCCGAAATTATTTCTCAACTTTACTTTCCTGTTTGCTGATTATAATCAGCCTGGCATCTGCTGGACATCCTCAGCTTATGAATGAGTTTACAAAGAATCTGTGGGCTCTTCATTTACTGCTGCAAACATTGCGCACCGGACCTTGGACTTGATATTTGCTGATGCCGACGCAGTCAATCAGTGTGATATAATTCAAACACCTGAAGCTCTCATTAATTGCTACGAAAAGCTCTAATGTGAGTTTAGTAACTTGTTTCAAAGGAGCAACCTTAAGCCTTCATCCTTCCATTTCTTTACGTTATTTACTCGCAGAGTAATGAATTGCCTTTGTGCACCGTGTTTTAACGTTAAACTTTTGTAATTGGGTTGACGGTTTTGACAATAAGCTCAAACGAAAGGTCCTCATCTGAATTTTATTTTTATAACTTGAAATAAACATTCAAATTTCTTGGATTGTCTAAAACTAATGTAAAGCATCAGATTGATATAAAACCTGCACTAGATATAGCGGCAAACCATGTTTATAATTTTATCCTGCAAGCATGAGATCGAACAATGAACCAAACGTACCTCCTCAACAAGACAGGGTCAATTAGAGGAACACTAAGATCAAAAACTGACACTTTTACCCATCTTGTGCTAACGGTGGATCTGATCCTATTGAATCAAGTGATGAACAAATAGTAAACACAATACTAGTTGGCGCCAGCATCAGTGGTTTAAAAATGCTTCGCGCTAATGGCATAGTTCCCCTGCCGAAGAGTATTCCATAATGGTGTCTTGGTTAGCTTTAGTTTGGCAATACTATTTGAAGAATTCATTGGTCAACAGGATCTTTTGAAGCCTTAAACACTTAATTGAACCAAATTAAGCAACACCACTTAATTGATACACTGAATTGAACATTTTAATTCATACAAAAGATGGGATGAAAATATTAACCTACAATTACAAATTTTAATTGACAAAGAAAAAAATTGCAGATCATTTCAAATGTGGGAATAAATTTCCTGTTCATTAAATTCTCGTTTCGGCTCTAGCTCTTCTACATAATACACTTTCATTCAAACTACCAACTTTCTCTGACCTGAAGTCGACTCTATCCTGTGTTTTAATAATAAAGGAGCACATATGTGAGAAGCCCCGTTAAAAGTACTGAACAAAGAATTCAGTACCCTTAAACTCCCACCACATTCCCTGCCAATCACATATGTGCTCCTGCCCTAGCTCCTAACTGATTAAAAACGCTTCTAAGGGTGGTATCACATTTCCCGGAGTTTCGTTTCCAAAATGGACCATTTACGTGAAAGTAGGAAATCACGTGCAATCAAAACGGAAAAAAAAAGTTATTTCTATATTCAAAATTTTGCTAATGGGAATGTTTCCTTCTTTATTCAAATATCAAATAACAGAAATAACAATAATCAAACGAAAAGAAAACGAAAAACAAAAATAATCAAACAACGTAATGAACACTCAAAGAAGGAAATATTCCCATTTCAATCAAATTTGGTTACGAAAATATTGCCGAAAACAGTATGTTACTAAATAGCTCATTCTGAAAATAAAATCCGGGAAATGTGATACCACTCTTTTAACTAACTAGCTACTATAAATGAACTGTAAATTTGGAAGTACCTAACTAACAAGATAAAAGGAGCACATATGTGATAGGCCCCGTTAAATGTATTGAAAAGTCACCTCTCTATTCCAAATTTCGATCCAAACCGATTTTCAACCAGTTTCGATCAAAATTATCAAAAGGGATGACTTTTCAGTACATTTAAACTCCCACCACATTCCCTGCCAATCACATATGTGCTCCTGCCCTAGCTCCTATCAATCTACCTAATTCTTTTTCTACATAAATACTACATCTAAACCCTAACACTGCTAAATACTCTGAAATGCGATGATCGAGCTCACGATAGTGGTCCTTCGAACTTCATAAACAAAAAGATCTTCGATTGAAGCATTCTGCTACATCGATTGGTTTGCTTGGAAGCCATTCCCAATGGGTTTAGCCATCCAAGCACGGTCCCTAAACGAATTTTTTTTTCACCAAAAGGTCCCTATCCGGTGTTAATGGGTTCCGAGGAATTCTCGTAGAAAAGATGGTAGCTCGAAGTATTCGTTTGTACCCGGCTACAACATCTTTACTCGCCAGAAGACCTCGGAGAAGCTAATTAATTTTGATGAAATTCGTTGGACCACCAGTGAGCTCGATCCAAATAACAAAAATCAATGCCAATCTGCTAGATGTAATTTGGAATTTCCAGCAAACCGAGGACCAGGGCCGAAACAAAAAAGGTCAATCCAACAGATTTCCAACCAAAAAGATTTTTTATCAAATTAGAATTTGGGCCACTAGTATTTTTCTGAAGCACCACAGTAGGCTGCTTCGGAGACGTCAAATTTTGATCTTCGGTTTGCATACCTTGATTTTCTCTCAAGGTACACCTCTCCCAAAATCCAGCATATATATAGTTCAGCTGTGTTCGCTGTAATTTTGGGACAGTAGTTTGCGTAGATACATCAGCAGTGGTCGGAACATACGTCACTCGTTCCAAAATATCATGGTGTATCTTGGCGTATGTTTCGAATACTGCTAATGTCGTTTCGCATTCCTGTACCTTGGATATACCTTCTACCAGAACCGAATCTACATCGGCTCTGTTATACCTAAATGCCTCACATAAAATTTGGGAATGACCTTGAAAACCTTCCCTATCTCCTAAATTCATATTAATATCTAATTCTAAATCAAAATTATCCTTACCACAATCCGCCTTTGAGGCATCCGGGGTAGTTCCAAGACGATAATCTGGAACGTCGCTTCCAATTCCCACACCAATCAACTGTTTGCTAGAAGAAGCCTTAAACGGCCGTCGGATGTACTCTCCGACCGGTGACCTTACATCATCGTATTCATCGGTCACCGGCAATTTTCTGAGAACCTCCCAACGATCCTGCGCTTTTGGCAACTTCGGCTTTGAAGAAGTCGCCTTTATGCGCTGGTAAATGGCCGTAAGTGTGCCATCAGGGTCGGTTCTCATAAAATCTGGCAAAGACACCGGTCTAACATTCCGACTGGACCGGGTCTTCCGAGCATCGCGACCGTGTTTCGCCTTGCTAGCAAACATGATGAAAATCTGTCGAATCTTGAAAAACAGGGAAGAGCGATCAAAAAGACGTCCGCTTGGTAACTACCTCAAAAGCCTCTTGTCGATTGTTAGCAGCAGTCTTCCTTATATAGACTCTCGGTATGTGAAAATTTGGTTACGATGGTGTTGCTATGGTAGCGACTGGAAGATGATGCGCAGTGGGTGAAAGTCGTGAAAATCGGACTTTTGGATCAACGTAGGCGTGCGTGTTTTTTTTCTTCATTGAAGTGTCATTTTTTTTCACGACGCAATATCAACTGAAGAAATTGTAACGAATAGTGTTAGGATGGTTGAGGTCTTGAATGTGCGACCTAGTGGTACAAAGGGCCATTGTGAAAGATATTCATCCTGGACGCCTGCTTGCTGGGCCCTGGTTAGATTCCTGTCGACTGCTTTTATTTCCTTGATGTTATTGCTATTGCTATTGCTTAAGTTGATTGCTAACCATTTTTGTTTTATTTGCAGGGAACGGATCAATCAGCGGACCCAAGCCTGGTTACTGAAATTATTGAAGTGGAAAGAGTCCGACAGGCCAGTCTCTCTTGGGGTTTGGCAGAAGAGTCGCAGCGATATCCAACAAGAGTGAACTAACTGTAATTATCAAGCTAAAGGGAAATCAACGAGCTGAATTGAATTTAATGATATTCGCTCGAAGTTATATCCTGCTGCTTGCTTGTTCGATCAAAGATGTTCGATGGAATGTTGCCGTACGGTGCGAAACAAGTGATCATGCTCATGGATATAAATCATTTAAGTGCTGGTGAAATTGTTCTAAAACTGAAAAAGTAAAACAATCTTCCGTTCTCCTCGGACATCAGTGTTAGTCGCAGAATTGAAAATTGAACCTACAATCCACTTACTTCTGTCTTGGAAACCGAGCCGCAGACATTTGAAACTTTGATCAAGCTGTAACGCGTCTACCTGTGCTGGAATCGATGTAGAGTGGTTAAAGAAATCAATATTTTGCACTGCATCAAATTTTCGCAGTTTGCCATACAGCATCTGCCTGAAACAACTCTACTTGCTGCCCCAAAATGTGCCTGGTGATCACGAAGTAAAAGAATGTGAATCTACTTTCGTAAAGTGTGTTAATTGTGAACTGGTGAACAAACTGCGTAACCATGCAAAGGACAAAGAACTCAGCATCGACCACTCAGCTTGAAGTGATTTCTGCCCAATTTTTCAGAAGCGCCTGCATAATGCCAGACATATGGTTAGTTACTCAATCAACTGATATATTCCTGGATCGACTCTGGGATGCAACGATGTTGATTCTATGGAGGCAACCGATCCTCCCACCACAATCCTGACACTGTAGCCGTTGTTCAACAGTCGTCCTGGCTCTGTATGTGCGATTGGAGAAGGGGCCTTCCAACCTGAAACTGCAGGTAAGTACGAATATTTTCAGACGAGATCAACACTTAATTCGTTCTTCAGTTCCAGCGCTACGCCGATCCATCAACTATCTTCTATTCCCCTGATATTCCTGCCCGTCATGGATCAACAGTCGTCCTTCGGTGTAGGGATCGTCCAATCCGCTACCCATGGCCACCAACTACCATCAGATGAAGATTTCGGAGCATACCTACCACTCGGATGCTCTTCCTGCTTTGTCAGGTTAGTTCAACAGTGATTTATATCTCGCCGAAGCCGGTATGGTAACTACCTACTTCAGCCTGTTACTGACACAACCTAAACGGAAATATCTGTTATCGAGGTGACTACGCAAGGCTGACTGAGACTGACACCGTTGGTATTCCGAATACTGCCATCCATGAACCGCTAAGAGATTACTATTTCCACGACTATTACCGATAATGCAGACAACTCTGTTTGAACGTTGACTGCATCCGCATATGCTACCAGAACGTCAGATGTCTTTGCACTAAAGTTGACGACCTCTTCATCTCGGTTAGCGATTCGGATATGGACGTTATGATTACTACGGGACAAACAAGAGGAGGGAGTGTGTTGATTGCCATCTCAAAACGCTACAGTTCGTCGGAATCAACAATCGTTGATGACGGTGGCATAGAACATCCATGGGTTAATGTGAATAGAGGCTGTCGAACAATTTGTCTTGGCGTTGTACAAACTATAACAATTAAGTCCAGAGTGACAATTTATTATTCTTAACCGACCGTTTACGTAGGTACATACGCACTTAAAGACTGAAGCTCGAAATAAATTTAGAACACTTTTATAAACTAAATCTGCTGATTCGCCATTCCTCCGGGTGGTTTGATTCTGATGCAATCTTGGTTCGCGTAGTTTGACTGGTTTTGCGCACGTCATCGATTTGTTGCTACGGGTGTCGGTTGGGTTTTGCTGACGTCTTCGCTGATTGGTAGCCTCAAGCATGGGTTTAAATGGTCGGTCGTGGTGTAACGTATACATCCCTCCCGATTCTTCTACTTCCACGACTTGTGTTGAAAGACATCTAGGGATCTACGTTGGTCATATCCGAGAAACTTGGACCTCACCTACTGTTTGGTGATTATAATCAATCTGGTCTCTGCTGGAAATCATCAGCTTCTGGACAAGTTTACATCAATTCTGTCAGCTCTACATTCACTTGCGCCCGTCGATGGAATGGCATTACTCGACACGACATGAAGCAGATTAATTATGTTAACCGAACCTTGGATTTGATATTTGCTAATGCCGGCGCAGTCAATCAGTGGGACGTAATTCAAACACCTGATTGAAGCTCTCATTGATGCTGATCATCCGTTTCATCCTTCAGTCTTTGTCAAGCTTAGCTGTCCGCCTCTTGGAGGATACAATGATAAACCTGATTAAAGTGAGTTTGATTTTCACCGCGCTGATTATGCTGGTCTGAATGAAGCTTTACGGACCACGGAGTACAGCTTTTTTTCAACTCTGTTTAACGGGATGTATTTGTCGCTTCTTTGCAATTATGTTCCTCAACCGAGACCGAAGCAGAAGCCAACCTGGTTAAATGTTCGGCTCCGTCGACTTAAACGTAAGAGATTTGCTGCGTTGAAGAAATACTCCCATGCGCGGGATGTGCTCACTAAACACGATTTTTGTAGGGCCAGCTATTCGAGATATGTTCTGCGAAAGCAAAATATCTCTAAAACAAAATCCTAAACGTTTCTGGTCAGATAACATAGAAAGATAGAACACTGGAGTTGCTGACTAGGTGGAATAAATAGTGGAGATTGCCGAAAATAACGAAATTATGGAAAGCTTTCGATAGTGGCAGAAATATGATTCCGTGAATGATTCCTCGTTGGGTACGAATTTAGGACCAACCGTTATCCGATATCTAGGAAATGAAAGGGTACTCCATCTTCTCACAAAAATATTGCAACAAGTTGTTTTTGTTCGTTAAATTTATTCTAACTGTATTATATATTTTCGTTTGTTTTGGCGGACGTCAAAGCTAACGTTATTAAATAATAAAATTTAAATTTAAATTTGTTCTTATTAGAATACGGCATCCTAACACAAAATGTTTCGTGGGGTATCAGCGGCTTTGTTCTTGCATTGGTATGTTCGATTTCGATGATTGATCTTGCTTCTGCTGAATTTTGTCCGAAACTTTGCATTCGTATTCGGTTACTCTTTTGGATGCATTCTCTTCCATCTCGATCACTATTAGTTCCTTAAACCAGGAACAGCCAAGATAAACAACCTAAGGGCGTTTCTTTGATGAAACTGACCTGCTATTAGGATATTGTCGTTTAATACCTGACGAATCACTCCAGTGCAGTGTGACGTCTTTATTGGCAGGCTTTAGTCGCTCAAGGCTATGTTTGAAGTTTCTACATAGTTCCGGGTGGACGGCCCGCAAATACTGTCCATTTTGTCAACGTCAGCACAAGGTAGCCACAGAAAGAGTTCCTCGATGATGATGAGAAACAGAAATCAGGCCATGGTTCAAGTAAGTGCAGAGGGGCTTCCTGGGGGATATCTTGGATACTGAAAATTAAAAGCTGATGTATTATGTATTATCCGTCGTGTGTCTTAGTACTCAGTTTCCAATTATTAAAAAAAAAACACGCTGTATCAGATCTCTGGTTCACAACTGGTAAAACGACCAAGGGGTTTACCAGGAATGTCCAACTGTTATTGTTCCTGTTTAATTTAGACCAGTACTTGCACACAATTGACAGTTCTAGACTGGGCTCTAGATGGCGTATAAGTGGGCACGGTACTGATGTAGGCACTGCACTAGTAGGATGCAATGCATATTTCAGTACATTTTACGTTTCACTGATGGGCAGCCGGATATGCGAATGTAAAAGCGTGTTTTCGCTAATATGTAATATCTGAAATCACTGTAAATATCCACACAAAACCTCTGACATCAGCTAAAAAAAAACAAAGGAAGTTTGTGTAGCAACCAAGCAAACAAATTAATGCTAAATATTTCTTAAGTATTTTTAAGTAGGGTATACGTCCCTAACCTCGGTCTAATATGCAGCCATCGATTACGTTTTTAATCATAACTCATCAATGAATTTACCTGCAAACGATATTCTACTGCTAAATGGTATGCTTAGATATGCTTATCATGTCGTTTGCTATCAGAAACCACGAAAAGTTGAAAAACTTACTTTTTTTAAGACAATAACTCACGAGGGAAATGTATGTAATATGGGTCTATTGTCCCCAAATTGGGTCTATTTATGGATGCAACTTCGTCCTATCTTGTTTGATCCTCAAAAAAACGCTCTTGGTAACGTTTTCTGATGTATTTTTTTTTATCACTATCACTGTTAACTTAATGCTCTTCATTCCTCAAAACATTTCTTAGAGAAAATTTTACGAAAACTACATTAAATCACTCAATTTAAAAATTAAAAATTAAAAATTTCGCTTATCGTCTTTTGACCGCAGAATATCTAAATCAGAACATTGTGATGTTCATTATACAGGTTTGGCAGAAAAAATCTCCCTTCCTGTTCGTTCCTTATCATCCAAATGCAAAACAACATTGTTGACGTTACTCTTATTGCTATATGCTGTCAAATGAATTTCATGGGCCATAGTTAGGAACATAGAAAAGAAATGTGTCCCTAAAGTTGGGTCCATGTTTTACTTGTGAAAACGTTGTTAAACAATTAAAATAAACATAAAATATTCAAACAGCAACTGTAAGTTTTACGTCTAGTGTGTATTATCAGGTAATTCCAATCAATAAATGCCATAATCAGGCCATTTGATGATCGTCAGTCAACCTTCCCATCTTAACCTTATAAGTCATGGCGGCTAAAAACTCCGAACATTGTGATATTCTCAACCAGTTTTATTACTTACGAGAGCTGAAAATGTATTGAAATGTTGTGATATAAATTGATTTGTGTGTGGTACACATTTATCAACCATCAGTGATCAATATTTTCCTTATTTTTTGTGTAATATTCCTTAATTAATTATTTATTTGCGTGATAGGCCGAATGAAAGGACTAGACCCACATTACATACCGTAACCCTATTTGAAAATATTTATAGGTATCGTTGATATCAGTATGAACTACCAAGAGAAATACAAAGTTTAGAGTGGGATGCCCCTAGGTTTGCACCAATCAGGATAACAGAGGAAACATTCACAACCCTTGTGAAGTCATCCCAAGTGTACACACAAGGTTGCCAAAAAAAAAAAAATGATCGACATCAAAATTGCAAGCTTCACTCTGCGTTACTATTCTATTATCAACTCTTAAAAACACGTTTAAAACACTGCGAAATATTTTCGAGAATAGGCTAATAATCAGTTAGCCAGCACAGATAAATGTATAGATAAAGCACAGCGTATTAACTCGTACTCCAACATAAACAAACCGACTTTGGCAACATATGCGTAAGTGGTTTCTAGCAACACTGCCGTTTCAATCAAGATATGCGTTTCTCGATTAGCTCTGGCTTTGACAGTTCGGTTGACTTAAAATCAACCAGTCCACTCATCTCTTATCCTAGACCCTCTCTAGTGCTACGGAAAGCTCGTCCTTCTTTTTGTGTATGTAATGAATTGCCTTTGTGCACCGTGTTTTAACGTTAAACTTTTGTAATTGGGTTGACGGTTTTGACAATAAGCTCAAACGAAAGGTCCTCATCTGAATTTTATTTTTATAACTTGAAATAAACATTCAAATTTCTTGGATTGTCTAAAACTAATGTAAAGCATCAGATTGATATAAAACCTGCACTAGATATAGCGGCAAACCATGTTTATAATTTTATCCTGCAAGCATGAGATCGAACAATGAACCAAACGTACCTCCTCAACAAGACAGGGTCAATTAGAGGAACACTAAGATCAAAAACTGACACTTTTACCCATCTTGTGCTAACGGTGGATCTGATCCTATTGAATCAAGTGATGAACAAATAGTAAACACAATACTAGTTGGCGCCAGCATCAGTGGTTTAAAAATGCTTCGCGCTAATGGCATAGTTCCCCTGCCGAAGAGCATTCCATAATGGTGTCTTGGTTAGCTTTAGTTTGGCAATACTATTTGAAGAATTCATTGGTCAACAGGATCTTTTGAAGCCTTAAACACTTAATTGAACCAAATTAAGCAACACCACTTAATTGATACACTGAATTGAACATTTTAATTCATACAAAAGATGGGATGAAAATATTAACCTACAATTACAAATTTTAATTGACAAAGAAAAAAATTGCAGATCATTTCAAATGTGGGAATACATTTCCTGTTCATTAAATTCTCGTTTCGGCTCTAGCTCTTCTACATAATACACTTTCATTCAAACTACCAACTTTCTCTGACCTGAAGTCGACTCTATCCTGTGTTTTAATAATAAAGGAGCACATATGTGAGAAGCCCCGTTAAAAGTACTGAACAAAGAATTCAGTACCCTTAAACTCCCACCACATTCCCTGCCAATCACATATGTGCTCCTGCCCTAGCTCCTAACTGATTAAAAACGCTTCTAAGGGTGGTATCACATTTCCCGGAGTTTCGTTTCCAAAATGGACCATTTACGTGAAAGTAGGAAATCACGTGCAATCAAAACGGAAAAAAAGTTATTTCTATATTCAAAATTTTGCTAATGGGAATGTTTCCTTCTTTATTCAAATATCAAATAACAGAAATAACAATAATCAAACGAAAAGAAAACGAAAAACAAAAATAATCAAACAACGTAATGAACACTCAAAGAAGGAAATATTCCCATTTCAATCAAATTTGGTTACGAAAATATTGCCGAAAACAGTATGTTACTAAATAGCTCATTCTGAAAATAAAATCCGGGAAATGTGATACCACTCTTTTAACTAACTAGCTACTATAAATGAACTGTAAATTTGGAAGTACCTAACTAACAAGATAAAAGGAGCACATATGTGATAGGCCCCGTTAAATGTATTGAAAAGTCACCTCTCTATTCCAAATTTCGATCCAAACCGATTTTCAACCAGTTTCGATCAAAATTATCAAAAGGGATGACTTTTCAGTACATTTAAACTCCCACCACATTCCCTGCCAATCACATATGTGCTCCTGCCCTAGCTCCTATCAATCTACCTAATTCTTTTTCTACATAAATACTACATCTAAACCCTAACACTGCTAAATACTCTGAAATGCGATGATCGAGCTCACGATAGTGGTCCTTCGAACTTCATAAACAAAAAGATCTTCGATTGAAGCATTCTGCTACATCGATTGGTTTGCTTGGAAGCCATTCCCAATGGGTTTAGCCATCCAAGCACGGTCCCTAAACGATTTTTTTTCACCAAAAGGTCCCTATCCGGTGTTAATGGGTTCCGAGGAATTCTCGTAGAAAAGATGGTAGCTCGAAGTATTCGTTTGTACCCGGCTACAACATCTTTACTCGCCAGAAGACCTCGGAGAAGCTAATTAATTTTGATGAAATTCGTTGGACCACCAGTGAGCTCGATCCAAATAACAAAAATCAATGCCAATCTGCTAGATGTAATTTGGAATTTCCAGCAAACCGAGGACCAGGGCCGAAACAAAAAAGGTCAATCCAACAGATTTCCAACCAAAAAGATTTTTTATCAAATTAGAATTTGGGCCACTAGTATTTTTCTGAAGCACCACAGTAGGCTGCTTCGGAGACGTCAAATTTTGATCTTCGGTTTGCATACCTTGATTTTCTCTCAAGGTACACCTCTCCCAAAATCCAGCATATATATAGTTCAGCTGTGTTCGCTGTAATTTTGGGACAGTAGTTTGCGTAGATACATCAGCAGTGGTCGGAACATACGTCACTCGTTCCAAAATATCATGGTGTATCTTGGCGTATGTTTCGAATACTGCTAATGTCGTTTCGCATTCCTGTACCTTGGATATACCTTCTACCAGAACCGAATCTACATCGGCTCTGTTATACCTAAATGCCTCACATAAAATTTGGGAATGACCTTGAAAACCTTCCCTATCTCCTAAATTCATATTAATATCTAATTCTAAATCAAAATTATCCTTACCACAATCCGCCTTTGAGGCATCCGGGGTAGTTCCAAGACGATAATCTGGAACGTCGCTTCCAATTCCCACACCAATCAACTGTTTGCTAGAAGAAGCCTTAAACGGCCGTCGGATGTACTCTCCGACCGGTGACCTTACATCATCGTATTCATCGGTCACCGGCAATTTTCTGAGAACCTCCCAACGATCCTGCGCTTTTGGCAACTTCGGCTTTGAAGAAGTCGCCTTTATGCGCTGGTAAATGGCCGTAAGTGTGCCATCAGGGTCGGTTCTCATAAAATCTGGCAAAGACACCGGTCTAACATTCCGACTGGACCGGGTCTTCCGAGCATCGCGACCGTGTTTCGCCTTGCTAGCAAACATGATGAAAATCTGTCGAATCTTGAAAAACAGGGAAGAGCGATCAAAAAGACGTCCGCTTGGTAACTACCTCAAAAGCCTCTTGTCGATTGTTAGCAGCAGTCTTCCTTATATAGACTCTCGGCATGTGAAAATTTGGTTACGATGGTGTTGCTATGGTAGCGACTGGAAGATGATGCGCAGTGGGTGAAAGTCGTGAAAATCGGACTTTTGGATCAACGTAGGCGTGCGTGTTTTCTTCTTAATTGAAGTGTCATTTTTTTTCGCGATGCATTAACAACTGAAGAAATTGTAACGAATAGTGTTAGGATGGTTGAGGTCTTGAATGTGCGACCTAGTGGTACAAAGGGCCATTGTGAAAGATATTCATCCTGGACGCCTGCTTGCTGGGCCCAGGTTAGATTCCTGTCGACTGCTTTTATTTCCTTGATGTTATTGCTTAAGTTGATTGCTAACCATTTTTGTTTTATTTTCAGGGAACGGATCAATCAGCGGACCCAAGCCTGGTTACTGAAATTATTGAAGTGGAAAGAGTCCGACAGGCCAGTCTCTCTTGGGGTTTGGCAGAAGAGTCGCAGCGATATCCAACAAGAGTGAACTAACTGTAATTATCAAGCTAAAGGGAAATCAACGAGCTGAATTGAATTTAATGATATTCGCTCGAAGTTATATCCTGCTGCTTGCTTGTTCGATCAAAGATGTTCGATGGAATGTTGCCGTACGGTGCGAAACAAGTGATCATGCTCATGGATATAAATCATTTAAGTGCTGGTGAAATTGTTCTAAAACTGAAAAAGTAAAACAATCTTCCGTTCTCCTCGGACATCAGTGTTAGTCGCAGAATTGAAAATTGAACCTACAATCCACTTACTTCTGTCTTGGAAACCGAGCCGCAGACATTTGAAACTTTGATCAAGCTGTAACGCGTCTACCTGTGCTGGAATCGATGTAGAGTGGTTGAAGAAATCAATATTTTGCACTGCATCAAATTTTCGCAGTTTGCCATACAGCATCTGCCTGAAACAACTCTACTTGCTGCCCCAAAATGTGCCTGGTGATCACGAAGCAAAAGAATGTGAATCTACTTTCGTAAAGTGTGTTAATTGTGAACTGGTGAACAAACTGCGTAACCATGCAAAGGACAAAGAACTCAGCATCGACCACTCAGCTTGAAGTGATTTCTGCCCAATTTTTCAGAAGCGCCTGCATAATGCCAGACAAATGGTTAGTTACTCAATCAACTGATATATTCCTGGATCGACTCTGGGATGCAACGATGTTGATTCTATGGAGGCAACCGATCCTCCCACCACAATCCTGACACTGTAGCCGTTGTTCAACAGTCGTCCTGGCTCTGTATGTGGGATTGGAGAAGGGGCCTTCCAACCTGAAACTGCAGGTAAGTACGAATATTTTCTGACGAGATCAACACTTAATTCGTTTTTCAGTTCCAGCGCTACGCCGATCCATCAACTATCTTCTATTCCCCTGATATTCCTGCCCGTCATGGATCAACAGTCGTCCTTCGGTGTAGGGATCGTCCAATCCGCTACCCATGGCCACCAACTACCATCAGATGAAGATTTCGGAGCATACCTACCACTCGGATGCTCTTCCTGCTTTGTCAGGTTAGTTCAACAGTGATTTATATCTCGCCGAAGCCGGTATGGTAACTACCTACTTCAGCCTGTTACTGACACAACCTAAACGGAAATATCTGTTATCGAGGTGACTACGCAAGGCTGACTGAGACTGACACCGTTGGTATTCCGAATACTGCCATCCATGAACCGCTAAGAGATTACTATTTCCACGACTATTACCGATAATGCAGACAACTCTGTTTGAACGTTGACTGCATCCGCATATGCTACCAGAACGTCAGATGTCTTTGCACTAAAGTTGACGACCTCTTCATCTCGGTTAGCGATTCGGATATGGACGTTATGATTACTACGGGACAAACAAGAGGAGGGAGTGTGTTGATTGCCATCTCAAAACGCTACAGTTCGTCGGAATCAACAATCGTTGATGACGGTGGCATAGAACATCCATGGGTTAATGTGAATAGAGGCTGTCGAACAATTTGTCTTGGCGTTGTATAAATTATAACAATTAAGTCCAGAGTGACAATTTATTATTCTTAACCGACCGTTTACGTAGGTACATACGCACTTAAAGACTGAAGCTCGAAATAAATTTAGAACACTTTTATAAACTAAATCTGCTGATTCGCCATTCCTCCGGGTGGTTTGATTCTGATGCAATCTTGGTTCGCGTAGTTTGACTGGTTTTGCGCACGTCATCGATTTGTTGCTACGGGTGTCGGTTGGGTTTTGCTGACGTCTTCGCTGATTGGTAGCCTCAAGCATGGGTTTGAATGGTCGGTCGTGGTGTAACGTATACATCCATCCCTCCCGATTCTTCTACTTCCACGACTTGTGTTGAAAGACATCTAGGGATCTACGTTGGTCATATCCGAGAAACTTGGACCTCACCTACTGTTTGGTGATTATAATCAATCTGGTCTCTGCTGGAAATCATCAGCTTCTGGACAAGTTTACATCAATTCTGTCAGCTCTACATTCACTTGCGCCCGTCGATGGAATGGCATTACTCGACACGACATGAAGCAGATTAATTATGTTAACCGAACCTTGGACTTGATATTTGCTAATGCCGGCGCAGTCAATCAGTGGGACGTAATTCAAACACCTGATTGAAGCTCTCATTGATGCTGATCATCCGTTTCATCCTTCAGTCTTTGTCAAGTTTAGCTGTCCGCCTCTTGGAGGATACAATGATAAACCTGATAAAAGTGAGTTTGATTTTCACCGCGCTGATTTATGCTGGTCTGAATGAAGCTTTACGGACAACTGAGTACAGCTTTTTTTTTAACTCTGTTCAACGGGATGTATTTGTCGCTTCTTTGCAAATATGTTCCTCAACCGAGACCGAAGCAGAAGCCAACCTGGTTAAATGTTCGGCTCCGTCGACTTAAACGTAAGAGATTTGCTGCGTTGAAGAAATACTCCCATGCGCGGGATGTGCTCACTAAACACGATTTTTGTAGGGCCAGCTATACGAGATATGTTCTGCGAGAGCAAAATGATCTAAAACAAAATCCTAAACGTTTCTGGTCACTCGTCAACGAAAAACAACGAAACTGGTCTTCCGGCACAAATTTTTCATGGTGAACAATCATCCAGCACTTCTGAGGATACATGTAATCTCTTTGCCCAGCAGTTCTCAAGTGTCTTCGCCATCGGCAGTGCATCAACACAGAAGTTGCAAGATGCCCTGAAATTCTCCTGGGCCGAATAGAATACCCTCGAGTGTGTTGAATGAGTGTGCTATTTCCTATCGAAGCCGCTGCAGATGATCATCAATCAGTCGCTTCCCCAGGAAACATTTCCCGAGTGCTGGAAAAGACCCTACATCATTCCTGTATTCAAATTATCGTGGGATTACTTCGCTTTGTGCTGGCTCGAAACTATTTGAGATCTTAATTGGTGACTCGTTGCAGAGAACTGTAGCGCACTATATTTCAACACGGCTGCTTTCCTGGTCGCTAGATTACCACGTTGCTCTTCCCGCTTTATTACAACGAAGTCTACTTAATACTCCCTCCAGGATGCAGAATCGTGTACGCTGATGATTTCAAAATCATACCTTGTGGTTCGCTCAGTCGCCAATTGCATTGAACTTCAAACATTGATCGACGTGTTCTACGACTGGTGTGCATGTAATTAACTCAATTGCAACATGCTCAGTTATCAGTTTCAACAAAAGTAAAACCCCAAAGCAATACTGTTATTCCATAAACTGCCAGAAAGTTCAGCTTGACAGAGTTGTCAAGGATCTTGGAGTTTTATTGGATACAGGACTCACAATCCTCACAACAGCAGTATTTTTAGCTAGTCGCGTAAAGGAGAAAAAGCTTTACCTAAATTTTTGGTTATTAGTTATGAGGTTCCGATTCTACCCGTAGTAGTTTTATTTTTATACCTGTGATCTTGACATTTTTACCTATAGGATTAGTACTTGAGGGGGTTAGATTTCGATAAGTTTTTAGTGGGAATGGTAAGTCTAACAGTGTGAAACTAGTACTTCTAGTAGTTCATTTACGGAGGTAAGCACTCTAACGGCTAAATCATAATTCGGCAAATAATTATGTTTTATAATGTTAATTATTTCAGACTGACTTTTTTTTATATCGTTCGTATATTTGAAAGGCTTTATCGCAATAGGAAGAATTTTTTGAAACAAGTAACCAGCTTAAATTCTTCAACAAATTTTAGACCATTAGCTTTCTATACAAACAAAAATATAAAAATCCTAGGGGTAGTGTTTTGAAAAAATCAACCTTTTATGTTTTTTTTTTTCACTATAAATTTACTGATGATTTATTTTTTCGATGTATTTTTCAATATCAATACGAGTAGTGTTGGCTCTGATATCGGGGACATGAGTTATTACGAAGTCACCAGAACAACCAGAGCACCACTCGTTTAAACAGCATCGTGACTAACGAAGGTACGACTTTCTTTACTATTATAGCCGAGATTATAACGCAACAGACAACAAACGTGCTACGTAGAGAGGTTTTTAGGACGTATAGATAAAGCACAGCTTATATTAACTCGTACTCCATACCCCCCCCCCCCCCCCTCCCCCTCTTAATTTGTTGTTTTTATCTCCTTAATCTGTTCAAGCGACTTTGTCAGGCCATCCGCAATTTGTTGATCGGTGCTTACATAGTTCTGATAAACGATGTTCTATTCCAAAGCGTCCTGGATAAAGTGGTGCCGGATGTCAATATGCATTGTTCGTGGTGTGTATCCCACATTCTTAGCAATGCACATACCACATGGCCTCCGGAACTGTGACAGACAAGGCCATATATTCAGCCTCACATGTAGAGAGAGCTACCGTCGGCTGCTTCTTGCAGTGCTTGGGTCCAGGATTCGTATTGAAGCGACTCAGTTGGTTGACAGCAAAGAGAACTTCGGGTCTAGTGCATTGGGCAAGGTACATAAGACTGCCCACCGCTTCTTGGTAAGGTACCCTTTTCATCTTTTCAGCCTCATCTGCGGTTTATGGAGCCATGTCCTTGTTCAGCTTTGACTTGGATCAGACTTGGATTCATCGAAGTAGACGCAGCCTTTGCAGTAAACCGTGACAGCACCGCCTCCTGTTCCAATTATACGGTGTCCCTTCCACATGTGATCCGGATTCCGAGACAGCTACTTGCTTTTCCCAAGCCCTTCATGCGGAACGTGTTGCTTGAATTCGTTGGTCAGTGCTCTGTCGTTAGAGAAGATGACCACGTCATCAACGTAGATCGCGACGTGCCGGTGGTTCGATTGCCTTCGATTCGATAGTACAGGCATGGATCGTACTTCGATGGGGTCATTCCGAAGCTTCGAATACCAGACACGACTGGACTGTTTCAGCCCACAGACGACACACCAGCTTTCGTTGTTCCGACCTTTTGAAACATGGAGGCTCCTCCGACAGTGCGCCATAACCATCGGGCGATATTCTTCAACAGTGTTCCCACCCACTTGTCGGATATCGGGAAGTCAATTCCGTTCAGCTAGTGTTCGGTAGATACAATTCGATTCACATAATCATCCATCGACGTGCAGGCTGTCAGCTAGTTTGTGTAATAGTCCGACTCTTCGTGTCAATCCTGTGTCCTAGAATGCATACTCTAACTTCGCCCAAACATCTTCCGGCGTTTGTGCCTCGTTAACATGCACATAATTATTGGGGTCCAGAAGCTTCGAAGGTTCCGTCCGCTTTCCTTTCCGGTTTCACCGCGCACCACAGTTCTTCCAACTCCAGCAAGGCTACCACCACAAACTTCCACGTAGGTTCGAAAAGTTGTGGACTACCCCACCGCTACCGCTTGCATTACCGTTCGTCATAATTATTACGCGAATTCCGTGAGAAAACGACCGGAGAAAACCTTTTCTCTTCGATAGAACATTTGCGAATAGGCCTATAACCTATTAACGCAGAATAAACAAAAACATCTTTCTACAAACAAACTGTTATATAGCCCTTTCCTCACACAGCGGAAGCCAACCACGCAAACCATCATCGTGTAGGGGAAATTTTCCTCTATTTTGTATTTGGTTTGCGTGAGTGACCTTTGCTATATTTCCAAGTAAAAAACACCATAGTTGATAATAGAAGAGCTACGCAGAATGAAACCAAAATCTACCTATCGAGCATAGTAGACCAACTGCGTGGGGAGTATTGTTTGCACCAATCAGGATAACAGAGGAAACATTCACAACCCTTGTGTAGTCATCCGAAGTGTAAACACAAGGTTGCCAAAAATAAAAAAATAAAATGACCATTGATCGACATCAAAATTGCAAGCTTCACTCTGCGTAACTATTCTATTATCAACTCTTAAAACACGTTTAAAACACTGCGAAATATTTTCGAGAATAGGCTAATAATCAGTTAGCCAGCACAGATAAATGTATAGATAAAGCACAGCGTATTAACTCGTACTCCAACATAAACAAACGACTTTGGCAACATATGCGTAGGTGGTTTCTAGCAACACTGCCATTTCAATCAAGATATGCGTTTCTCGATTAGCTCTGGCTTTGACAGTTCGGTTGACTTAAAATCAACCAGTCCACTCATCTCTTATCCTAGACCCTCTCTAGTGCTAGGAAAAGCTCGTCCTTCTTTTTGTGTATGTAAGAGCTAAGCTACTCGCAGAGTAATGAATTGCCTTTGTGCACCGTGTTTTTTTTACGTTAAACTTTTGTTATTGGGTTGACGGTTTTGACAATAAGCTCAAACGAAAGGTCCTCATCTGAATTTTATTTTTATAACTTGAAATAAACATTCAAATTTCTTGGATTGTCTAAAACTAATGTAAAGCATCAGATTGGTATAAAACCTGCACTAGATATAGCGGCAAACCATGTTTATAATTTTATCCTGCAAGCATGAGATCGAACAATGAACCAAACGTACCTCCTCAACAAGACAGGGTCAATTAGAGGAACACTAAGATCAAAAACTGTCACACTTACCCATCTTGTCCTAACGGTGGATCTGATCCTATTGAATCAAGTGATGAACAAATAGTAAACACAATACTAGTTGGCGCCAGCATCAGTGGTTTAAAAATGCTTCGCGCTAATGGCATAGTTCCCCTGCCGAAGAGCATTCCATAATGGTGTCTTGGTTAGCTTTAGTTTGGCAATACTATTTGAAGAATTCATTGGTCAACAGGATCTTTTGAAGCCTTAAACACTTAATTGAACCAAATTAAGCAACACCACTTAATTGATACACTGAATTGAACATTTTAATTCATACAAAAGATGGGATGAAAATATTAACCTACAATTACAAATTTTAATTGACAAAGAAAAAAATTGCAGATCATTTCAAATGTGGGAATACATTTCCTGTTCATTAAATTCTCGTTTCGGCCCTAGCTCTTCTACATAATACACTTTCACTCAAACTACCAACTTTCTCTGACCTGAAGTCGACTCTATCCTGTGTTTTAATAATAAAGGAGCACATATGTGAGAAGCCCCGTTAAAAGTACTGAACAAAGAATTCAGTACCCTTAAACTCCCACCACATTCCCTGCCAATCACATATGTGCTCCTGCCCTAGCTCCTAACTGATTAAAAACGCTTCTAAGGGTGGTATCACATTTCCCGGAGTTTCGTTTCCAAAATGGACCATTTACGTGAAAGTAGGAAATCACGTGCAATCAAAACGGAAAAAAAGTTATTTCTATATTCAAAATTTTGCTAATGGGAATGTTTCCTTCTTTATTCAAATATCAAATAACAGAAATAACAATAATCAAACGAAAAGAAAACGAAAAACAAAAATAATCAAACAACGTAATGAACACTCAAAGAAGGAAATATTCCCATTTCAATCAAATTTGGTTACGAAAATATTGCCGAAAACAGTATGTTACTAAATAGCTCATTCTGAAAATAAAATCCGGGAAATGTGATACCACTCTTTTAACTAACTAGCTACTATAAGTGAACAGTAAATTTGGAAGTACCTAACTAACAAGATAAAAGGAGCACATATGTGATAGGCCCCGTTAAATGTATTGAAAAGTCACCTCTCTATTCCAAATTTCGATCCAAACCGATTTTCAACCAGTTTCGATCAAAATTATCAAAAGGGATGACTTTTCAGTACATTTAAACTCCCACCACATTCCCTGCCAATCACATATGTGCTCCTGCCCTAGCTCCTATCAATCTACCTAATTCTTTTTCTACATAAATACTACATCTAAACCCTAACACTGCTAAATACTCTGAAATGCGATGATCGAGCTCACGATAGTGGTCCTTCGAACTTCATAAACAAAAAGATCTTCGATTGAAGCATTCTGCTACATCGATTGGTTTGCTTGGAAGCCATTCCCAATGGGTTTAGCCATCCAAGCACGGTCCCTAAACGAATTTTTTTTTCACCAAAAGGTCCCTATCCGGTGTTAATGGGTTCCGAGGAATTCTCGTAGAAAAGATGGTAGCTCGAAGTATTCGTTTGTACCCGGCTACAACATCTTTACTCGCCAGAAGACCTCGGAGAAGCTAATTAATTTTGATGAAATTCGTTGGACCACCAGTGAGCTCGATCCAAATAACAAAAATCAATGCCAATCTGCTAGATGTAATTTGGAATTTCCAGCAAACCGAGGACCAGGGCCGAAACAAAAAAGGTCAATCCAACAGATTTCCAACCAAAAAGATTTTTTATCAAATTAGAATTTGGGCCACTAGTATTTTTCTGAAGCACCACAGTAGGCTGCTTCGGAGACGTCAAATTTTGATCTTCGGTTTGCATACCTTGATTTTCTCTCAAGGTACACCTCTCCCAAAATCCAGCATATATATAGTTCAGCTGTGTTCGCTGTAATTTTGGGACAGTAGTTTGCGTAGATACATCAGCAGTGGTCGGAACATACGTCACTCGTTCCAAAATATCATGGTGTATCTTGGCGTATGTTTCGAATACTGCTAATGTCGTTTCGCATTCCTGTACCTTGGATATACCTTCTACCAGAACCGAATCTACATCGGCTCTGTTATACCTAAATGCCTCACATAAAATTTGGGAATGACCTTGAAAACCTTCCCTATCTCCTAAATTCATATTAATATCTAATTCTAAATCAAAATTATCCTTACCACAATCCGCCTTTGAGGCATCCGGGGTAGTTCCAAGACGATAATCTGGAACGTCGCTTCCAATTCCCACACCAATCAACTGTTTGCTAGTAGAAGCCTTAAACGGCCGTCGGATGTACTCTCCGATCGGTGACCTTACATCATCGTATTCATCGGTCACCGGCAATTTTCTGAGAACCTCCCAACGATCCTGCGCTTTTGGCAACTTCGGCTTTGAAGAAGCCGCCTTTATGCGCTGGTAAATGGCCGTAAGTGTGCCATCAGGGTCGGTTCTCATAAAATCTGGCAAAGACACCGGTCTAACATTCCGACTGGACCGGGTCTTCCGAGCATCGCGACCGTGTTTCGCCTTGCTAGCAAACATGATGAAAATCTGTCGAATCTTGAAAAACAGGGAAGAGCGATCAAAAAGACGTCCGCTTGGTAACTACCTCAAAAGCCTCTTGTCGATTGTTAGCAGCAGTCTTCCTTATATAGACTCTCGGCATGTGAAAATTTGGTTACGATGGTGTTGCTATGGTAGCGACTGGAAGATGATGCGCAGTGGGTGAAAGTCGTGAAAATCGGACTTTTGGATCAACGTAGGCGTGCGTGTTTTTTTCTTCATTGAAGTGTCATTTTTTTTCACGACGCAATATCAACTGAAGAAATTGTAACGAATAGTGTTAGGATGGTTGAGGTCTTGAATGTGCGACCTAGTGGTACAAAGGGCCATTGTGAAAGATATTCATCCTGGACGCCTGCTTGCTGGGCCCAGGTTAGATTCCTGTCGACTGCTTTTATTTCCTTGATGTTATTGCTATTGCTATTGCTTAAGTTGATTGCTAACCATTTTTGTTTTATTTTCAGGGAACGGATCAATCAGCGGACCCAAGCCTGGTTACTGAAATTATTGAAGTGGAAAGAGTCCGACAGGCCAGTCTCTCTTGGGGTTTGGCAGAAGAGTCGCAGCGATATCCAACAAGAGTGAACTAACTGTAATTATCAAGCTAAAGGGAAATCAACGAGCTGAATTGAATTTAATGATATTCGCTCGAAGTTATATCCTGCTGCTTGCTTGTTCGATCAAAGACGTTCGATGGAATGTTGCCGTACGGTGCGAAACAAGTGATCATGCTCATGGATATAAATCATTTAAGTGCTGGTGAAATTGTTCTAAAACTGAAAAAGTAAAACAATCTTCCGTTCTCCTCGGACATCAGTGTTAGTCGCAGAATTGAAAATTGAACCTACAATCCACTTACTTCTGTCTTGGAAACCGAGCCGCAGACATTTGAAACTTTGATCAAGCTGTAACGCGTCTACCTGTGCTGGAATCGATGTAGAGTGGTTAAAGAAATCAATATTTTGCACTGCATCAAATTTTCGCAGTTTGCCATACAGCATCTGCCTGAAACAACTCTACTTGCTGCCCCAAAATGTGCCTGGTGATCACGCAGCAAAAGAATGTGAATCTACTTTCGTAAAGTGTGTTAATTGTGAACTGGTGAACAAACTGCGTAACCATGCAAAGGACAAAGAACTCAGCATCGACCACTCAGCTTGAAGTGATTTCTGCCCAATTTTTCAGAAGCGCCTGCATAATGCCAGACAAATGGTTAGTTACTCAATCAACTGATATATTCCTGGATCGACTCTGGGATGCAACGATGTTGATTCTATGGAGGCAACCGATCCTCCCACCACAATCCTGACACTGTAGCCGTTGTTCAACAGTCGTCCTGGCTCTGTATGTGGGATTGGAGAAGGGGCCTTCCAACCTGAAACTGCAGGTAAGTACGAATATTTTCTGACGAGATCAACACTTAATTCGTTTTTCAGTTCCAGCGCTACGCCGATCCATCAACTATCTTCTATTCCCCTGATATTCCTGCCCGTCATGGATCAACAGTCGTCCTTCGGTGTAGGGATCGTCCAATCCGCTACCCATGGCCACCAACTACCATCAGATGAAGATTTCGGAGCATACCTACCACTCGGATGCTCTTCCTGCTTTGTCAGGTTAGTTCAACAGTGATTTATATCTCGCCGAAGCCGGTATGGTAACTACTTACTTCAGCCTGTTACTGACACAACCTAAACGGAAATATCTGTTATCGAGGTGACTACGCAAGGCTGACTGAGACTGACACCGTTGGTATTCCGAATACTGCCATCCATGAACCGCTAAGAGATTACTATTTCCACGACTATTACCGATAATGCAGACAACTCTGTTTGAACGTTGACTGCATCCGCATATGCTACCAGAACGTCAGATGTCTTTGCACTAAAGTTGACGACCTCTTCATCTCGGTTAGCGATTCGGATATGGACGTTATGATTACTACGGGACAAACAAGAGGAGGGAGTGTGTTGATTGCCATCTCAAAACGCTACAGTTCGTCGGAATCAACAATCGTTGATGACGGTGGCATAGAACATCCATGGGTTAATGTGAATAGAGGCTGTCGAACAATTTGTCTTGGCGTTGTATAAATTATAACAATTAAGTCCAGAGTGACAATTTATTATTCTTAACCGACCGTTTACGTAGGTACATACGCACTTAAAGACTGAAGCTCGAAATAAATTTAGAACACTTTTATAAACTAAATCTGCTGATTCGCCATTCCTCCGGGTGGTTTGATTCTGATGCAATCTTGGTTCGCGTAGTTTGACTGGTTTTGCGCACGTCATCGATTTGTTGCTACGGGTGTCGGTTGGGTTTTGCTGACGTCTTCACTGATTGGTAGCCTCAAGCATGGGTTTGAATGGTCGGTCGTGGTGTAACGTATACATTAAACTATGTCCGGTTTGCATAATTTTAACGGACTTGGTTGTCATTGAGTAAGTGGTATCTGGGTGCCGGAACAAGTCCGGGCCAGAGCACTGGGAATCTTTGAGGTTTCGGAATGTGGTGTCCTTTCGGAGCACATTGAAAGTCACGCCTCGATGGTTGTCGAAAGACTTCGTTTAATTCATTGTTCAGATACTCTTTATAGCTAATTAATGATGATGTTTGTAATTTTACAAAATCGATTCTCTATGATGGATAGAAACGCCTGGGACGGCGGTGACAATATTTGATAATATTAAACGATAATAAACTACCTTCGGTACGCAACGTTGTTTTGAAATATGATTCTTTACTCGCCGTGGAACGAACGACCGCCAGTAGGTAAAAGAGGAAAGTCAGCAAAACATACCGTATGCACTTTTGCAATACTATTCGTTCGTAACTGACCTACCTTCTCTACTTTATCTGAATTGGTGATTCATCCCGGCTGTTTAGGCAAATGTAAATATAATTTAATATGTTTTACGGTGAGAGATGTTCTAGACAACTTGGGTACAGCACACCTCCCCCCTTTTTTTTGAATGATGTAATAGAATGAAATCATTCACCTATTGCCTGTCCCAGATGCTTTTACATAAAAATTAAAATTTTGGTTTCTAAAATCTATGCGATCAAATTGATTTAAATCTAGGGTAACCGAATTATTCACTCCTCAGCTCAAGGCTGGGAAATTTCACCTACCTCAAGTTTTACTATTTTTTGAATTTATTATTTTTTTTTGAGGTTTAGGCTCGGTGGCTTTTCTTAAATTAACACTGTTTTCTTCCAAATATCTTTTTTATAAAGGTTTTTCGTTATTTTGCATACATGTTTTATGCTTTTATCAGTCTATTTTTGTGTACAATGATTGTTTTTCCTGAATTTAGATGCTTGATTTCACAATTTGGGTTGTTAATTGACACTATTTCATATGGTCCAATGTAGTATGAGTCTAGTTTTTTACTGTTTTCGTTTTTAAGTTATACAATATCTTTGAACTTTATGGAAATTGGTTTATATTGTTATCAAATTGTTCCTTTCTCTGTAACTTGTGTTCTAGCAATTTTTGTTTAACTATTTCATGGGATCTTTGTAGTTTATATTTAAGTTCATTTTTGTAACTATCGAAATTGTAGATTGGTTCGTTGTTATTACTGATAGCATCTTGCGGAAGATTTGCTTTCCTACCGAAAACTAATTCGAATGGAGTGAAACTGTGATCTGAATGTGGAGTAGTATTATACGAAAATTCATAATATTTTATCCAATCATCCCAGTCTACTTGATGTTCGTTAGTGAAAGATCTCAGGTATTCGTTAAGACACCTGTGATTTCTCTCCAATGAACCAATTGACTGTTGGTGATATGGTGTTGAAAATGTTTGTTTTATTTGTAATAATTTACATATCTGTTCAAGTACTTCGTTGTTATATTCAGTTCCTTGATCAGATCTCATTTCCAAAAAGTGTCCATAAATCAAAATAAAATTCTCAACTAGTGCTCTTGCAATGGTGTTTGCTTCTTTGTTTTGTATCGGGATTATTGTTATATATTTTGTTAAATCGCACTGTATCGTAATGCAATAGCGATTATTATTATGCGTTCTAGGTAATGGACCTACTGTGTCTATGGAAATAATTTCTAATGCTTTCGACGGTGTTGTTGTTATCACCATCGGTTCTTTTGTATGCTTGATAATCTTGTTTCTTTTGCACAATTCGCAGGCCTTTACGAATTTTGCAATAGTACTTTTCATATCTCGCCATCTATATTTTTCTCGGAGTCTTAGGTACAATCGATGTTGACCAACGTGACCTCCGGTGGGTGTATTATGATGATTGATTAGTATGGTTTGAATATCGTTAATATTACTTATAAAAATTGGTTCTTTATAAATTACAATTTTTAGTGTTTTCAATGCATCATTTGCAATCATCTTGAATAAATTTATTGGCATTATTTTGAAAATATTATCGTCTGCAGATATTGCCAATTGCTTTGTATTATATCTTTTTGTAATCATTTCAATTTCTGGAAGAGCAAGTTCTAGAGCTTGACATCCATTACTAACGTCTTGATGCACTTGTGCAACAAGCGTTTTATTGTTTTTCTTTAAAATCATAAATTTCCTTTTATTGTTCTCTACGGCTGTCGACAGTTTCATTAATTTATTTGTTTCCGTAGGATTATTCGTTTCATAAGCTGAGAGGTGATCAATCTCTGGTTTTTCATTATTATCTTTTATTTTTTCTTTGTGTCTTTGTGCATTTTTCCGGGTCATTGACCTCGTATTAACTAATAAAATGCTTATTTGCTTTAAATTATCTGAAGTAGTAACTATTCGCGATAACGCGTCAGCTGCTACATTCTCCTTACCTTTAATATATACAACATCGTAATCAAATTCCTCTAAATCTATCCGTATTCTGGTTAGTTTAGATGTAGGATTTTTCATCCCAAAAAGATATACAAGTGGTCTATGATCGGTTCTTACTGTGAATCGTCTACCATACAAATACGGCTTAAAATAATTTATTGCCCAGTGTATGGCAGTTAATTCTTTGAGTATGGTCGGTTTGTTTTTCTCTGCTGGATTGAAAGTTTTACTTGCAAACGCAACAGGTCGATCACCTTCGTTGGTGACCTGAGACAATACAGCACCGCATCCAATATCTGATGCGTCTGTAGTCAGGATAAATTTGTTTGTGAAGTCAGGGTATTGTAATAGTCGGGGTGACATTAAATTTAGACGTAAGCAATCGAAAGCGCGTTGGCATTCTGTTGTCCAACGAAAAGTAACATTTTTCTTTAGAAGTTGATTCAAAGGATGTGCAATAATTGCAAAGTTTTCAACGGATTTACGGTAATAGTTGCAGAAAGCAACGAATCTCCGTACTTCATCGGCATTTTTCGGTACCGGGTAATTCTTGATTGTTTCAAATTTAGAGTCATCAGGTAATATTCCCTTGTCCGTTATTTTATGTCCAAGGTACGTAACCTCTGTTCTAAAAAATTTACATTTTGATAAATTCAATTTTAGATTATATCTCCTTAAACGTTCAAAAACTGTGTTCAGATTATTCAAATGATGTTTCAAGGAACATCCAATTACGACTATATCGTCGATGTAAATAAATGCTTTTTCTGGTGTTAATCCTGCCATAGCAATTGTCATCATTCTTTGGAAACTATTTGGACTAACGTTCAATCCAAATGGTAATCTTTTAAATTGATAATGGCCTGAATTTGTCGAAAATGCTGTGAATTTTCGAGAGTGTTCTTCTAACGGGATTTGATGAAATCCGGACATCAAATCCAGGGTGGTAAAATATTTTGCTCTACCGAGTTGGTCTAAAATACTATCAATTCTCGGTAAGGGGAATTTGTCGGGTAAAATTTTCTTATTTAGTTGTCGAAAATCTGTCAACTAAACGCCATTTTTTCTCGGAATTGGCGGATTTTTTTGGAACTAAAAGTATTGGTGAGTTGTATGATGAAATTGAAGGTTCGATAATTTTTTCTTTGAGCATATTTTGCACTTGTCTTTCTATTTCATCACCTTGCGAATGGATCGTCTTGTAGTTGGGTATGTATACTGGAACGTTGTCGTTTAGGGAAATATTTTGTGTATAAAAGTTATTAGTGGTCAATTTTTCATTTTCTAGGTTAAAAATATCTTCAAATTTTATGATTAAGTTTTCAAGTTCTTTGCGTGCATGAGGTGACATATTTTTCGTATCTATTTGTTTTAAAAAATTTTTCCTTCTTTCTATATTAGTCTTGTGGTTACCTTTTGGAGAAAAAACTTGAAAGTTTTGAAGTGGTTCCATTTTCGGTTTAAATTCCGAATATGCCAGATAAACATGTTTGTTTGTCGTGTTAATAAATTTCAAAATTGGTTGATTTGCTGATATGATGGTGTTCCCACAAAAGATTCCTGGTTGGATCTCTTGAGATTGCACCACCATATCTTCGTTTAATGTTAAGTATGGTACATAACGAGTTACCTCGTGTCTAGCTGGTAAAAATAAAGTTTGTTGAAAGTTGTCTTCTATGGGTATTGAAATTTCATTTTGGTTTACTACAAACGTTAGTAACCATGGTTCGTAATCAATTTTGCATTTAAATTTTGTAAAGAAATCTCTTCCCAATATTCCATCTGTGGGAATTGGGAAATCGTAATCTACTATGTGAAATTTGTGTTCTATTGCTATATTTTCAATGTTAATATTTGTTATTGTGGTGCCTTGGGAGTGTATTCCCTCGTGCCCGATTCCTGTAATAATGCATTTTTCATTAGGGTAATACAATTGTGAGCCCTTTACTTTATTTATTTTGATAATAGATATGTCTGACCCTGTGTCTACTATAAAAGTACTTTTTGAGTCCGACAGATCTACATCCAAGTTTACAAAATTGGATATGGACGCATTTATCGTAAATGCGGTCCATGGCTTTAACCTAAAATTTTTTGATTAACTCGTTGTGGTTGTACTGTTTGTTGTGGTTGAAATTGTTGGATTGGTTGTACTGTTTGTTGTTGTTGTGGTTGAAATTGTTGGATTGGTTGTATTGTCTGTGGGTTACTTTGAGCGTAGTATGACGCTTGTCTTTGTTGAGGGTTGAAAGGTCTGGGTGTTCCATACCCTCCTGTTCGATTTCCTGATCCTCTCTGATCTTGAAATCTATTCTGTTGTCTGTAGTTGAAGTTTTGATATCCTTGAGATTGGTTGTTTCTCCAATCTTTCCTTATGTGCTGGTTATAGTGTCCACGCACGCCATTAAATTTTCCACGACCACGATAATTTTTTCTGGTCATAAATATTTGTGCTTGTAAGTTGTTCGTAGTTCTATCTTGGTTACATTCTTGAACCTTTTGTGTTGCATCAGTTATCTTGTCGAACTTTCCAGCTCGAAGAATAATTTTTGTATCGTTATTATTGATACCATTAATTAGAGTATCAACGCCAGTTTTAGTTGCCATTTGATTAGCTTTATCAACTGGTATAGTTTCTTCTATGTAGGTTGTTGCAAGTCGTAGAGTCAATTGTTCTACTTCGTTGCAAAATTCGTCTAAATTTGAGTTTTTCTGCTTTAAAGCTTTAAGCTTAGACTCTAAGTTGCCAGAATTTATTTTAGAGGAACAATTTGTTTTCAATTTTTCCAATATTTCCTCTAGATTTTGCGCTCCTGTAATGGCTTGGCGGGCTATTCCCGTCAGCCGTGTCTTAATAAATTTAAACATTGTAGTATTGGCAGCTGCCTTTTGTGCTGGAGTTGCTCCATCAAATTCTCCTTCCACATTATCCTTGAAGAGTGCTACAGCATCCAAGAATGTGTTCAAATTTTCTGGTTTGCCATCATAGGCTTGCACAAGTGCTGGCCAAGTTTTATATCAACCTTAGGCATTTTTGTAATAATTGATGAAGAAAGTCGTTTGCAAAGTATTGTTGTTTTTGCGAGAGTTCTAAACTTAATTATAGGCCTTTTTGGCTCCAGGATAATTGAATTTTCCAGAATATTAATTGCTGCTTTATATTTTATTTTTACAATCTCGTAAGTTTCACATTCGTAATTCCAATTCTGTGTACTGAGTCTAAATTCTAGGTTCCTCAGAATTTCTTTATATTTTTTTATAGATTCATCTAGTGTTTTTGTTTTTATGAGAATATTATCCAAAGATCTTGCTCTATTTTTATTTTTATATAAATTGGTGTATTCTTTGGTTATTATTTCAGCTAGTTCTAATAGTTGTTTCGACATGAATATATAATATTTTTAGTGTGTATAGAGCATAATTCTGATATAATTTTTGGTGTAATTATTTATGAAAAATGGTTTCATCATTGTGTAAATTCTCTCTTTTTGTATAATAATAACTTTTTATGAGTTGTTTTTTTCTAATGTTTCAAATAAAAACTATTTAGTAATTTCATAAGGCATTACCTTTTTCACCAGGCAGGCAGTATGGTTGCTTTCGTCGTCTTCGTTGTCTCTCGGAATTGCTGTTGATGCTTGATGGATCAATCGTATTATTTCTCCTCTGTAGAAACTCTTGATGACTTTTACCATTTCAAACTTCACTGGTTGCAGCTTAAACGGTCGTGCTCACTACTGAATTTAGTACTGTGTTCCTTCTTATCAGCTCCGCTGTTCTCATCCGTTCGTATTTAGTTATTATACGATGAGCTGCGTATAACAGAGCAGCGATTAAGAAAATAACACCTACGTATGCGAGAACTGTTATTGCACTTGCTGTTTTTTGAACGTGAGCTATTTGTTGCACGTTCGCGTTAATAATGCGCACAACGTCTTCATGCACTGTCGGCGGCTTCGGTGTTGTCTGTTCGTTACCCATTTTTGTATCACTTATTTCTTTACTATTACGATATTTTATTAAATATGGTTTATTATTTTTAGGTGTTAGTACACAAGGCCAACAATCTGTCCACCTATATTGCTTTTTAGTGCCGAGTGGTGGGTTTGTATTCCCATTCTTGTTACCATGATCAAACTACCGGTCACTGTGGGCAAAAGTAAAGAAGCCCATTTTAGTATATCATTCTTCTTAGCTGACACGATGCCAGGTATTTCACTAATTTCCACCGTTTCTCTGCTTATCATGATGGTGATAACTTCATTGTCTTCTTTGATCACTTTTATGGCATTGATTTCTTTAAGCACATTTATGAGCCTCTTCGCTGGCTTCAAATTGTTAACTGTAGCTGTTTTATTGTTATTTTTCGCGGTTTTTTAAAGTTTTCAACGTCAATTTTAAGTTGTTCACCGTGGCCATTTTTCCACCTTTACACATTGTTGTTATGTCACACACGCAAAAAAAAGTTGGTTTCTCTAGTTCTTTATTCGTGGTGAATTTCTCTCAGCCGATTTTCTTCTATCATTAGTTTTGCACATACTCTAGTGTGTAGTAGGTGACTATGGCCCCTGTATTGGCACACACCACTGTCACTTTGGTAGCGTAAAAATCCATGTTTCTTCTTTGCAAACTGTTAAATTTACTTTTCCTCAATCACACCGATTACTGTTCGTAGCACTTCCAGTTTATTTGCGCTTGCTTCCATTCGTCGCACGATGATCGAAATTCACATATACTTTTACGCGGCACTTTTTTGACTTTGTACGCGGTCTGACTCGCGGGCTACTCAGGTTCACAGTTGGGAAAAATTTTCACACAACTGGCCAAACGGTCGCCATAAACTATGTCCGGTTTGCATAATTTTAACGGACTTGGTTGTCATTGAGTAAGTGGTATCTGGGTGCCGGAACGAGTCCGGGCCAGAGCACTGGGAATCTTTGAGGTTTCGGAATGTGGTGTCCTTTCGGAGCACATTGAAAGTCACGCCTCGATGGTTGTCGAAAGACTTCGTTTAATTCATTGTTCAGATACTCTTTATAGCTAATTAATGATGATGTTTGTAATTTTACAAAATCGATTCTCTATGATGGATAGAAACGCCTGGGACGGCGGTGACAATATTTGATAATATTAAACGATAATAATAAACTACCTTCGGTACGCAACGTTGTTTTGAAATATGATTCTTTACTCGCCGTGGAACGAACGACCGCCAGTAGGTAAAAGAGGAAAGTCAGCAAAACATACCGTATGCACTTTTGCAATACTATTCGTTCGTAACTGACCTACCTTCTCTACTTTATCTGAATTGGTGATTCATCCCGGCTGTTTAGGCAAATGTAAATATAATTTAATATGTTTTACGGTGAGAGATGTTCTAGACAACTTGGGTACAGCACAACATCCCTCCCGATTCTTTTACTTCCACGACTTGTGTTGAAAGACATCTAGGGATCTACGTTGGTCATATCCGAGAAACTTGGACCTCACCTACTGTTTGGTGATTATAATCAATCTGGTCTCTGCTGGAAATCATCAGCTTCTGGACAAGTTTACATCAATTCTGTCAGCTCTACATTCACTTGCGCCCGTCGATGGAATGGCATTACTCGACACGACATGAAGCAGTTTAATTATGTTAACCGAACCTTGGACTTGATATTTGCTAATGCCGGCGCAGTCAATCAGTGGGACGTAATTCAAACACCTGATTGAAGCTCTCATTGATGCTGATCATCCGTTTCATCCTTCAGTCTTTGTCAAGCTTAGCTGTCCGCCTCTTGGAGGATACAATGATAAACCTGATAAAAGTGAGTTTGATTTTCACCGCGCTGATTATGCTGGTCTGAATGAAACTTTACGGACAACTGAGTACAGCTTTTTTTTTTTAACTCTGTTCAACGGGATGTATTTGTCGCTTCTTTGCAAATATGTTCCTCAACCGAGACCGAAGCAGAAGCCAACCTGGTTAAATGTTCGGCTCCGTCGACTTAAACGTAAGAGATCTGCTGCGTTGAAGAAATACTCCCATGCGCGGGATGTGCTCACTAAACACGATTTTTGTAGGGCCAGCTATACGAGATATGTTCTGCGAGAGCAAAATGATCTAAAACAAAATCCTAAACGTTTCTGGTCACTCGTCAACGAAAAACATCGAAACTGGTCTTCCGGCACAAATTTTTCATGGTGAACAATCATCCAGCACTTCTGAGTGCCCAGCAGTTTTAAGTGTCTTCGCCATTGCATCAACACATCAACACAGAAGTTGCAAGATGCCTTGAAATTCTCCTGGGCCGAATAGAATACCCTCGAGTGTGTTGAATGAGTGTGCTATTTCCTATCGAAGCCGCTGCAGATGATCATCAATCAGTCGCTTCCCCAGGAAACATTTCCCGAGTGCTGGAAAAGACCCTACATCATTCCTGTATTCAAATTATCGTGGGATTACTTCGCTTTGTGCTGGCTCGAAACTATTTGAGATCTTAATTGGTAACTCGTTGCAGAGAACTGTAGCGCACTATATTTAAACACGGCTGCTTTCCTGGTCGCTAGATTACCACGTTGCTCTTCCCGCTTTATTACAACGAAGTCTACTTAATACTCCCTCCAGGATGCAGAATCGTGTACGCTGATGATTTCAAAATCATACCTTGTGGTTCGCTCAGTCGCCAATTGCATTGAACTTCAAACATTGATCGACGTGTTCTACGACTGGTGTGCATGTAATTAACTCAATTGCAACATGCTCAGTTATCAGTTTCAACAGAAGTAAAACCCCAAAGCAATACTGTTATTCCATAAACTGCCAGAAAGTTCAGCTTGACAGAGTTGTCAAGGATCTTGGAGTTTTATTGGATACAGGACTCACAATCCTCACAACAGCAGTATTTTTAGCTAGTCGCGTAAAGGAGAAAAAGCTTTACCTAAATTTTTGGTTATTAGTTATGAGGTTCCGATTCTACCCGTAGTAGTTTCATTTTTATACCTGTGATCTTGACATTTTTACCTATAGGATTAGTACTTGAGGGGGTTAGATTTCGATAAGTTTTTAGTGAGAATGGTAAGTCTAACAGTGTGAAACTAGTACTTCTAGTAGTTCATTTACGGAGGTAAGCACTCTAACGGCTAAATCATAATTCGGCAAATAATTATGTTTTATAATGTTAATTATTTCAGACTGACTTTTTTTATATCGTTCGTATATTTGAAAGGCTTTATCGCAATAGGAAGAATTTTTTGAAACAAGTAACCAGCTTAAACTCTTCACCAAATGTTAGGCCATTAGCTTTCTATACAAACAAAAATATAAAAATCCTAGGGGTAGTGTTTTGAAAAAATCCACATTTTATGTTTTTTTTTCACTATAAATTTACTGATGATGATGATGATGGTCCCACCTCTTACCCCTACAAAGGTTTGAGCTGGACGAGTTATCTTTAAGATAATTAAATATAAACATTTTAACCAGGTTTGCAAACAAAATCGAGCTGGTTACAATTACAGATATAAATGTCCTGTTAAATATTCTATAGGCATCAACCAAAAACATTCAAAGGTGTAACTAGTTATCAAAAGTCCAAGTATAGTCCTCGACAATACTTCCATTTACACGTGACCTGGGATTTACACGTTTAAGCTTCCGCAGTGCCAGGACTATATCGAAGGAAACGACTTCCAGCCAACCCTTTACTAATTCAAGGCTTTTGCCACAATTTCCACGTATTAGTCATTTATACCTGTATTCCGCGCGCGAGGCTCAAACCATCGTAGACTACTCAAAGCTATTTTTACTATTACTACTACAAAATCAAAAAACTAAAAATCCATCATCACCATCGAGGCAAACAATGTAGTTTTTTGTATATGCTACACCAATTACTAAAATGTCTATATGACAGTCTCCATACAAAATAATCCGTTAGAGATAACTTTGTCAAGATACATGATTTATCCATTCATAAAAATTTAACTGCTCAATAAACAGCTTTTACATGTGAAATGCAGCGTCTCTTGAATTCTGTAAGTGTAGTTGCACGCTTGATGTGTCTAGGCATCGAATTGAAAACATTTATACCTTTGAAAAATAATGAATTTTGTGAAGCATTATTCAAAAGATGTGGTGTTCTTACTTCATCCGCGTTTCTAGTGTTATATCTATGAAAATCACTTCCTCTTTCAATCCGATCACACAAATATCGAGGCAGCAAACCGTTAACTACTTTAAAAATGAACACCATAGTCAAAAACACAATTCTTTGCTTCACTGACAGCCATTGCAAAGCGTCCAGCATAAAAGTTGAGGAAGTGAATCTATTACATCTTAAAATCAAACGCATTACTTTATTCTGCAAACGCTGTAATCTCGATATTTGTGTTTCATTGGCCAAAAATAAAATGGAAGGGCAAAAGTCTAGATGAGGGGAGATGATTGATTTGTATAACTGTATTTTACTACCAATAGTTAAATCGTTTTTCAAGCGACATAGGATTCCATACTTCTTGGCAATTTTCTTGATGACATTGTCAATATGAGAATTGAACTTGAGTTTGTCATCAATAATCACGCCAAGATATTTAATTTCCTGAACGCGATCAAGTGTCTCATCATCAATAACAACAGAGACATCATCATCTACACGATTCCGCGAAATTACCATGAATTTAGTTTTACTTATATTCAATTTCAATTGTTTATACTTCAACCATCTACTTAGAGAACGCAAATCTTCATTCAAGCGTGAAACGGCTTCTTCTAAATCTTTAGCTGCAATGAATAACACAGTATCGTCAGCAAAAAGATTAATATCACAAAACCGTAAAACTCGTCGCATGTCATTAATATACATAATAAATAAAAGGGGCCCTAATACACTTCCCTGAGGCACTCCAAGGTCATTGTCAACGGGACAAGATACAAAATCATTAAAAACAGTCCTTTGTGTTCTGTCAGATAAATAGCTTTCAAACCATTTGTATGCAGAACCCGAAATTCCAAAGCGCTTGATTGTTCTCAACAATAAGGGCCTAGAAATTGTCTCAAAAGCGCGTTTTAGATCCAAAAACACAGCAACAATCGTATCTTTAAACTTAAAATTTTCTTTCCATTTAGCTAACACTAAGTTTAACGCGGTTTCACAAGAATGGCCTTCCCGGTATCCCGATTGTTCCGGTATCAACAAACAGTTACTATTTAAATATTCTAACAGCTGGCCTTTTACAACAAGTTCCAAAATTTTCTCTAATGTGTGCAACATGTTGATGGGACGAAACTCTTCGGCTTTAATCGTCCCAGCAACTTTTTGTATAGGAACAACTAAAGATTCTTTCCAAATATGCGGCACGTGCCCAGATTGCAATGATTGATTAATAAGGTCCCGCAGAGTGTGTCGAATGACATGAAAGCAATCTTGAATAACTCTAGCATTAACATTATCTACTCCAGCCGTTTTTCCTAATGAAAAGCAAATATTTTTAAGTTCATCTAATGTAATTGGGTGAAAACCATTAAATCTACAATTACTATTAATCGGCTGTTTTATTTCGTCCGGTTCATTGATCAGTTCAATAGATTGATTGATCAGTGAAACGCTCTTGACGAAATAGTCATTAAACTTAGAAGCAATTACTGGTTCTGACTGTTCTAATATGCCATCAAAAGTTATGGTCCGCGATTTACAATTACTAGGCTTCATCAAAGATTTCAAAATTTTCCATAACTCTTTGCTGTTGTTTTGATGCTGATCAATTTTCCTCTGAATATATTCACATCGAGTTTTCTTAATCGATTGTGAATATTTATTACGCACGACCGTGTACCTATTCCAATGATTATCACTATTAGATCTACAAAACTTTTTGTACGATTTGTCCCTCTTACGTTTAAGACGCAAAAGATCTAAATTGTACCAGCTGTTTGAGTTTTTCAATGAAACAAACTTTTGTTCAACTAATTTATTGGTACAAGTTTTCAAAACGTTAGTAAGAACAGCTGCATCTTCATCTAAAGTTCCGGTAACTAATGGAAAATCCATGCTTCTCTCAACAAGATTCGAAACAGCTTGCTTCGAATATTTCCTCCAGCACTTCAATTTTACAAAATTATCGTTATCGTTAACACTGTCTGAGACATTAATTACTAAAGTTTCATGATCGGTTATTTTCAAATCAGCTTGAGTAACTGAACTGACAGAATCAAAATTAGAATAAACATGGTCAATCAAAGTTCTACTGTGCCGGGAAATACGCGTACATTCACTTACTAATTGTTTTAAATTAAAGAAATCAGCTAATTGCTTCAGATGGTTCGAATTGCTAGTATCATGCCAATTAATGTTAAAATCACCCGCAAGTATATTTAATTTACTAGAATCTAAAAATGTCTCGAACCAGTTCTCTAAAATTTCAATAAAACGCTGATTACTTGAACTGGGAGAATGATACAAAACACCATAATTACCCATCTTCATGCCACGTTCAACTGTAATGCCTAAGAACCAATTGCCATCAATAACTTCGTTTTGGCGAATATTGAATTGAACTGATTCTTTGACATAAATAGCAACACCGCCAGTGTGTCTAGAATGTGACAAACAAGCAGCAGTTTTATATCCCGGAATGCTATACTGATCAAAAGATTCAATTTCTACAATATGTGTTTCTGCTAACAAAACCAAAAGTGGACGATTTTCTTCTACAATCTGACGTAATGTTACGTAGTTTGTAGATAACCCCGCAATATTCAAATATAAAATCTCTAATTTACTCACATTACTACTGGAACTTGGTTGCTATTTATTGAAATGTAAGCTGCTTTTTTTCTGATCATATAGTTTTTTATACACAAAACAATTAGAACTAAATGCTGCGTGGTTGACGTCCAGATTTAATTTACGCTCCTTATTAGTTTTTAAACAATTAACGCATTTCAATACAGTTGACGTACACTTAGAGGTGCTATGTTGTTTGCTGTATCTAGAGCATCGTTCGCAATTTTTGCAATCCGTGCTTTTGTGCCCAAATTCTCCACATCTGAAGCATCGCAAAACATTAATCGCGGGAACTATCGAGCACCGATCAAACCCTACATTTACTTTTTTCGCACATAACAAACATTTATACGTCTCGATATCGACTTCAATCACAACACTAAACTTGTTGTAAGTGAAGCGTGGATTTTCAAACATGTTAACTACTTTTACATCATTAATTGCGATGTCTTCATTTTGACTTTTTAAGAAGTCAATGAAGACATCGGAGGAATACTGATCGCTCATGCCCACCACTTTTAACATTGGCACCGATGTGGGAACAACAGCGTTGTAGTTTTCACCCAAATTGCTTTCAATGCCCTTTTTCACCTCATTTACATTGTATCCTGTTGCACACTCAACAATAATGGAGCCATCTTTCCCGTTTCTAAAGTTACTAATTTTGTGTGTTTTTGGATCCAGGTTTGTTTTCAAAAACTTGCGAGTTTCCTCGCAATCTTGTTTGGACTCTTTAGGTTTAATCACAATGACCGGGCGAGCCTTACGGTTGTTCAGTTTTTTACTTTCAAACTTACTTTTATCATTTTCAACTTTATTTTTACTGATATTCTTACTTTTACCGTCCCCTTGTCCGTTTTTCAAAGCATCCGCGAAACTACATTTAACTTTATCATTAGTAGAATTCTCTTCGTCATGACTATTACTATTACCATCGGGGATTTGACCCGCTTCAGAGGGAATCGGCCCAGATCCACTGCTTTTATTCATTGTAACTAAATTTTTGTCCGCAATAATTCTCGAAAATGAACTAGTCATATTTTCCAATTTTTCATTTAATAATATTTCAAGTCCGCCAACGGCTTCCTTCAGGGTACCATTTACATTTAAACGGATAGCTTCCATACCGGTCTTCAACGCGTTATCAATTTGAGCAGCAATCTGATCTCGCATGTTTGTGATCGAGGCCGAAATAGAAGATATTCTTTTCACTTCTTCCTCAATATTTCTAACATGCGAGATCGAATCACTCAGCTCGTCACAACTAGACAGACAATCGTCACACTTGTATAGGAGATTAACATTCTCCATGACAACCTTTGCCGTACTCCTAGTAAGTGTAGTGCATCTCATGTGGAACACACGAGAACACTTACCATTTTTTTTTTGATGATTTATTTTTTCGATGTATTTTTCAATAGCAATACAAGTAGTTTTGGCTCTGATATCGGAGACATGAGTTATTACGAAGTCACCAGAACAACCAGAGCACCACTCGTTTAAACAGCATCGTGACTAACGAAGGTACGACTTTCTTTACTATTATAGCCGAGATTATAGCGCAACAGCCAAACGTGTTACGTAGAGAGGTTTTTAGGACGTATAGATAAAGCACAGCTTATGAACTCGTACTCCATACCTCCCCCCTCACCCTCTCAAGTTGTTGTTTTTATCTCCTTAATCCGTTCAACAACTTTGTCAGGCCATCCGCAATTTGTTGATCGGTGCTTACATAGTTCTGATGAACGATGTTCTATTCCAAAGCGTCCTGGATAAAGTGGTGTGTATCCCACATTCTTAGCAATGCACATACCACATAGCCTCTGGAACTGTGACAGACAAGGCCATATATTCAGCCTCACATGTAGAGAGAGCTACCGTCGGCTGCTTCTTGCAGTGCTTGGGTCCAGGATTCGTATTGAAACGACTCAGTTGGTTGACAGCAAAGAGAACGTCGGTGCATTGGGCAAGGTACATAAGACTGCCCGCCGCTTCTTGGTAAGGTACCCTTTTCATCTTTTCAGTCTCATCTGCGGTTTATGGAGCCATGTCCTTGTTCAGCTTTGACTTGGATCAGACTTGGATTCATCGAAGTAGACGCAGCCTTTGCAGTGAACCGTGACAGCACCGCCTCCTGTTCCAATTATACGGTGTCCCTTCCACATGTGATCCGGATTCCGAGACAGCTACTTGCTTTTCCCAAGCCCTTCATGCGGAACGTGTTGCTTGAATTCGTTGGTCAGTGCTCTGTCGTTAGAGAAGATGACCACGTCATCAACGTAGATCGCGACGTGCCGGTGGTTCGATTGCCTTCGATTCGATAGTACAGGCATGGATCGTACTTCGATGGGGTCATTCCGAAGCTTCGAATACCAGACACGACTGGACTGTTTCAGCCCACAGACGACACACCAGCTTTCGTTGTTCCGACCTTTTGAAACATGGAGGCTCCTCCGACAGTGCGCCATAACCATCGGGCGATATTCTTCAACAGTGTTCCCACCCACTTGTCGGATATCGGGAAGTCAATTCCGTTCAGCTAGTGTTCGGTAGATACAATTCGATTCACATAATCATCCATCGACGTGCAGGCTGACAGCTAGTTTGTGTAATAGTCCGACTCTTCGTGTCAATCCTGTGTCCTAGAATGCATACTCTAACTTCGCCCAAACATCTTCCGACGTTTGTGCCTCGTTAACATGCACATAATTATTGGGGTCCAGAAGCTTCGAAGGTTCCGTCCGCTTTCCTTTCCGGTTTCACCGCGCACCACAGTTCTTCCAACTCCAGCAAGGCTACCACCACAAACTTCCACGTAGGTTCGAAAAGTTGTGGACTACCCCACCGCTACCGCTTGCATTACCGTTCGTCATAATTATTACGCGAATTCCGTGAGAAAACGACCGGAGAAAACCTTTTCTCTTCGATAGAACAGCTGCGAATAGGCCTATAACCTATTAAGAAGAGATAAACGCGCAGAAGAAACAAAAACATCTTTCTACAAACAAACTGTTATTTAGCCCTTTCCTCACACAGCGGAAGCCAACCACGCAAACCATCATCGTGTAGGGGAAATTTTCCTCTATCCGATGATGGTATTTGGTTTGCGTGAGTGACCTTTGCTATATTTCCAAGTAAAAAACACCATAGTTGATAATAGAAGAGCTACGCAGAATGAAACCAAAATCTACCTATCGAGCATAGTAGACCAACTGCGTGGGGAGTATTGTTTGCACCAATCAGGATAACAGAGGAAACATTCACAATCCTTGTGAAGTCATCCCAAGTGTAAACACAAGGTTGCCAAAAATAAAAAATAAAATGACCATTGATCGACATCAAAATTGCAAGCTTCACTCTGCGTAACTATTCTATTATCAACTCTTAAAAACACGGTTAAAACACTGCGAAATATTTTCGAGAATAGGCTAATAATCAGTTAGCCAGCACAGATAAATGTATAGATAAAGCACAGCGTATTAACTCGTACTCCAACATAAACAAACCGACTTTGGCAACATATGTGTAGGTGGTTTCTAGCAACACTGCAATTTCAATCAAGATATGCGTTTCTCGATTAGCTCTGGCTTTGACAGTTCGGTTGACTTAAAATCAACCAGTCCACTCATCTCTTATCCTAGACCTTCTCTAGTGCTACGGAAAGCTCGTCCTTCTTTTTGTGTATGTAAGAGCTACGTTATTTACTCGCAGAGTAATGAATTGCCTTTGTGCACCGTGTTTTAACGTTAAACTTTTGTAATTGGGTTGACGGTTTTGACAATAAGCTCAAACGAAAGGTCCTCATCTGAATTTTATTTTTATAACTTGAAATAAACATTCAAATTTCTTGGATTGTCTAAAACTAATGTAAAGCATCAGATTGGTATAAAACCTGCACTAGATATAGCGGCAAACCATGTTTATAATTTTATCCTGCAAGCATGAGATCGAACAATGAACCAAACGTACCTCCTCAACAAGACAGGGTCAATTAGAGGAACACTAAGATCAAAAACTGTCACACTTACCCATCTTGTCCTAACGGTGGATCTGATCCTATTGAATCAAGTGATGAACAAATAGTAAACACAATACTAGTTGGCGCCAGCATCAGTGGTTTAAAAATGCTTCGCGCTAATGGCATAGTTCCCCTGCCGAAGAGTATTCCATAATGGTGTCTTGGTTAGCTTTAGTTTGGCAATACTATTTGAAGAATTCATTGGTCAACAGGATCTTTTGAAGCCTTAAACACTTAATTGAACCAAATTAAGCAACACCACTTAATTGATACACTGAATTGAACATTTTAATTCATACAAAAGATGGGATGAAAATATTAACCTACAATTACAATTTTAATTGACAAAGAAAAAAATTGCAGATCATTTCAAATGTGGGACTACATTTCCTGTTCATTAAATTCTCGTTTCGGCTCTAGCTCTTCTACATAATACACTTTCATTCAAACTACCAACTTTCTCTGACCTGAAGTCGACTCTATCCTGTGTTTTAATAATAAAGGAGCACATATGTGAGAAGCCCCGTTAAAAGTACTGAACAAAGAATTCAGTACCCTTAAACTCCCACCACATTCCCTGCCAATCACATATGTGCTCCTGCCCTAGCTCCTAACTGATTAAAAACGCTTCTAAGGGTGGTATCACATTTCCCGGAGTTTCGTTTCCAAAATGGACCATTTACGTGAAAGTAGGAAATCACGTGCAATCAAAACGGAAAAAAAAGTTATTTCTATATTCAAAATTTTGCTAATGGGAATGTTTCCTTCTTTATTCAAATATCAAATAACAGAAATAACAATAATCAAACGAAAAGAAAACGAAAAACAAAAATAATCAAACAACGTAATGAACACTCAAAGAAGGAAATATTCCCATTTCAATCAAATTTGGTTACGAAAATATTGCCGAAAACAGTATGTTACTAAATAGCTCATTCTGAAAATAAAATCCGGGAAATGTGATACCACTCTTTTAACTAACTAGCTACTATAAGTGAACAGTAAATTTGGAAGTACCTAACTAACAAGATAAAAGGAGCACATATGTGATAGGCCCCGTTAAATGTATTGAAAAGTCACCTCTCTATTCCTAATTTCGATCCAAACCGATTTTCAACCAGTTTCGATCAAAATTATCAAAAGGGATGACTTTTCAGTACATTTAAACTCCCACCACATTCCCTGCCAATAACATATGTGCTCCTGCCCTAGCTCCTATCAATCTACCTAATTCTTTTTCTACATAAATACTACATCTAAACCCTAACACTGCTAAATACTCTGAAATGCGATGATCGAGCTCACGATAGTGGTCCTTCGAACTTCATAAACAAAAAGATCTTCGATTGAAGCATTCTGCTACATCGATTGGTTTGCTTGGAAGCCATTCCCAATGGGTTTAGCCATCCAAGCACGGTCCCTAAACGATTTTTTTTTTCACCAAAAGGTCCCTATCCGGTGTTAATGGGTTCCGAGGAATTCTCGTAGAAAAGATGGTAGCTCGAAGTATTCGTTTGTACCCGGCTACAACATCTTTACTCGCCAGAAGACCTCGGAGAAGCTAATTAATTTTGATGAAATTCGTTGGACCACCAGTGAGCTCGATCCAAATAACAAAAATCAATGCCAATCTGCTAGATGTAATTTGGAATTTCCAGCAAACCGAGGACCAGGGCCGAAACAAAAAAGGTCAATCCAACAGATTTCCAACCAAAAAGATTTTTTATCAAATTAGAATTTGGGCCACTAGTATTTTTCTGAAGCACCACAGTAGGCTGCTTCGGAGACGTCAAATTTTGATCTTCGGTTTGCATACCTTGATTTTCTCTCAAGGTACACCTCTCCCAAAATCCAGCATATATATAGTTCAGCTGTGTTCGCTGTAATTTTGGGACAGTAGTTTGCGTAGATACATCAGCAGTGGTCGGAACATACGTCACTCGTTCCAAAATATCATGGTGTATCTTGGCGTATGTTTCGAATACTGCTAATGTCGTCTCGCATTCCTGTACCTTGGTTATACCTTCTACCAGAACCGAATCTACATCGGCTCTGTTATACCTAAATGCCTGACATAAAATTTGGGAATGACCTTGAAAACCCTCCCTATCTCCTAAATTCATATTAATATCTAATTCTAAATCAAAATTATCCTTACCACAATCCGCCTTTGAGGCATCCGGGGTAGTTCCAAGACGATAATCTGGAACGTCGCTTCCAATTCCCACACCAATCAACTGTTTGCTAGTAGAAGCCTTAAACGGCCGTCGGATGTACTCTCCGACCGGCGACCTTACATCATCGTATTCATCGGTCACCGGCAATTTTCTGAGAACCTTCCAACGATCCTGCGCTTTTGGCAACTTCGGCTTTGAAGAAGCCGCCTTTATGCGCTGGTAAATGGCCGTAAGTGTGCCATCAGGGTCGGTTCTCATAAAATCTGGCAAAGACACCGGTCTAACATTCCGACTGGACCGGGTCTTCCGAGCATCACGACCGTGTTTCGCCTTGCTAGCAAACATATTGAAAATCTGTCGAATCTTGAAAAACAAGGAAGAGCGATCAAAAAGACGTCCGCTTGGTAACTACCTCAAAAGCCTCTTGTCGATTGTTAGCAGCAGTCTTCCTTATATAGACTCTCGGCATGTGAAAATTTGGTTACGATGGTGTTGCTATGGTAGCGACTGGAAGATGATGCGCAGTGGGTGAAAGTCGTGAAAATCGGACTTTTGGATCAACGTAGGCGTGCGTGTTTTTTTCTTCATTGAAGTGTCATTTTTTTTCGCGACGCATTAACAACTGAAGAAATTGTAACGAATAGTGTTAGGATGGTTGAGGTCTTGAATGTGCGACCTAGTGGTACAAAGGGCCATTGTGAAAGATATTCATCCTGGACGCCTGCTTGCTGGGCCCAGGTTAGATTCCTGTCGACTGCTTTTATTTCCTTGATGTTATTGCTATTGCTATTGCTTAAGTTGATTGCTAACCATTTTTGTTTTATTTTCAGGGAACGGATCAATCAGCGGACCCAAGCCTGGTTACTGAAATTATTGAAGTGGAAAGAGTCCGACAGGCCAGTCTCTCTTGGGGTTTGGCAGAAGAGTCGCAGCGATATCCAACAAGAGTGAACTAACTGTAATTATCAAGCTAAAGGGAAATCAACGAGCTGAATTGAATTTAATGATATTCGCTCGAAGTTATATCCTGCTGCTTGCTTGTTCGATCAAAGATGTTCGATGGAATGTTGCCGTACGGTGCGAAACAAGTGATCATGCTCATGGATATAAATCATTTAAGTGCTGGTGAAATTGTTCTAAAACTGAAAAAGTAAAACAATCTTCCGTTCTCCTCGGACATCAGTGTTAGTCGCAGAATTGAAAATTGAACCTACAATCCACTTACTTCTGTCTTGGAAACCGAGCCGCAGACATTTGAAACTTTGATCAAGCTGTAACGCGTCTACCTGTGCTGGAATCGATGTAGAGTGGTTGAAGAAATCAATATTTTGCACTGCATCAAATTTTCGCAGTTTGCCATACAGCATCTGCCTGAAACAACTCTACTTGCTGCCCCAAAATGTGCCTGGTGATCACGAAGCAAAAGAATGTGAATCTACTTTCGTAAAGTGTGTTAATTGTGAACTGGTGAACAAACTGCGTAACCATGCAAAGGACAAAGAACTCAGCATCGACCACTCAGCTTGAAGTGATTTCTGCCCAATTTTTCAGAAGCGCCTGCATAATGCCAGACAAATGGTTAGTTACTCAATCAACTGATATATTCCTGGATCGACTCTGGGATGCAACGATGTTGATTCTATGGAGGCAACCGATCCTCCCACCACAATCCTGACACTGTAGCCGTTGTTCAACAGTCGTCCTGGCTCTGTATGTGGGATTGGAGAAGGGGCCTTCCAACCTGAAACTGCAGGTAAGTACGAATATTTTCTGACGAGATCAACACTTAATTCGTTTTTCAGTTCCAGCGCTACGCCGATCCATCAACTATCTTCTATTCCCCTGATATTCCTGCCCGTCATGGATCAACAGTCGTCCTTCGGTGTAGGGATCGTCCAATCCGCTACCCATGGCCACCAACTACCATCAGATGAAGATTTCGGAGCATACCTACCACTCGGATGCTCTTCCTGCTTTGTCAGGTTAGTTCAACAGTGATTTATATCTCGCCGAAGCCGGTATGGTAACTACCTACTTCAGCCTGTTACTGACACAACCTAAACGGAAATATCTGTTATCGAGGTGACTACGCAAGGCTGACTGAGACTGACACCGTTGGTATTCCGAATACTGCCATCCATGAACCGCTAAGAGATTACTATTTCCACGACTATTACCGATAATGCAGACAACTCTGTTTGAACGTTGACTGCATCCGCATATGCTACCAGAACGTCAGATGTCTTTGCACTAAAGTTGACGACCTCTTCATCTCGGTTAGCGATTCGGATATGGACGTTATGATTACTACGGGACAAACAAGAGGAGGGAGTGTGTTGATTGCCATCTCAAAACGCTACAGTTCGTCGGAATCAACAATCGTTGATGACGGTGGCATAGAACATCCATGGGTTAATGTGAATAGAGGCTGTCGAACAATTTGTCTTGGCGTTGTATAAATTATAACAATTAAGTCCAGAGTGACAATTTATTATTCTTAACCGACCGTTTACGTAGGTACATACGCACTTAAAGACTGAAGCTCGAAATAAATTTAGAACACTTTTATAAACTAAATCTGCTGATTCGCCATTCCTCCGGGTGGTTTGATTCTGATGCAATCTTGGTTCGCGTAATTCGACTGGTTTTGCGCACATCATCGATTTGTTGCTACGGGTGTCGGTTGGGTTTTGCTGACGTCTTCGCTGATTGGTAGCCTCAAGCATGGGTTTGAATGGTCGGTCGTGGTGTAACGTATACATCCCTCCCGATTCTTCTACTTCCACGACTTGTATTGAAAGACATCTAGGGATCTACGTTGGTCATATCCGAGAAACTTGGACCTCACCTACTGTTTGGTGATTATAATCAATCTGGTCTCTGCTGGAAATCATCAGCTTCTGGACAAGTTTACATCAATTCTGTCAGCTCTACATTCACTTGCGCCCGTCGATGGAATGGCATTACTCGACACGACATGAAGCAGATTAATTATGTTAACCGAACCTTGGACTTGATATTTGCTAATGCCGGCGCAGTCAATCAGTGGGACGTAATTCAAACACCTGATTGAAGCTCTCATTGATGCTGATCATCCCGCATAAACGCGGACCATCACATGACCTTTCCGATAATGGTTATAAATTGTTTATAATCCTTGCTAAACTTCAACTGAAATGGTTATGGAACTTTACATGAACGTTTGTGTGATAAAGTTTTAACCTTATGTATTATGGTTTTTTGGAAGCGGACCTTACAAATAATGGGTTGTTAAGAACCATTACCATTGCAAATTCTTGTTTTCTCCATACATTTTCAGAAAGAGAACTATATAAGAACGTTTTTACTTATGGTTTGAGAACATTAATGGTAATGGTTATGGTAACCAGTAAGGTCCATTAATGGTTCTGCTCAACTTTACGTGAAATATATCGTGAATTGGTAATCAGTAATTTACAGGCAACCAATTCGCGATATATTCCACATAAAGTTGATCGATGTTACAAAACCATTCATGGACCTTACTGGTTACCATAACCATTACCATTAATGTTCTCAAACCATAAGATAAAAGGTTTTAGTATAGTTTTCTCTCCGAAAATGTATGGAGAAAACAAGAATTTTGAATGGTAATGGTTCTTAACAACCCATTATTTGTAAGGTCCACTTCCAAAAAATTATAATACTTAAGGTTAAAACTTTATCATTAAACGTTCATGTAAAGTTCCATAACCATTTCAGTTGAAGTTTAGCAGGGATTATAATTTTTTTTAACCATTTTAGGTAAGGTCAATTTATGGTTCGTGCTTATGCGGGATCCGTTTCATCCTTCAGTCTTTGTCAAGCTTAGCTGTCCGCCTCTTGGAGGATACAATCAAAGAAAGGAATAGCAACTTCATACAAACGCTGATTCAGAAAGTGTTTACTCTGACGATTGAAAAATCAACATCGATTTTTTCTTCCTTCAATCATTTTATATTTAGCGTGTTCGTTTATGCCAGCTTAATCTGACATACAACGGTATAATTTCTGACTACGTTTTGAAATGACCGTTAGCGTAACAGTTCATCCTGCTTAATACGAACTGTTGTTTTAAAGCTCACAAAAATTTCTACAAACAAGTTTTTGTATGAGTAACCACAGTTTTGCAAACATGCTTCATGCTATTTGTGCCAAATGGTTTAAAGAAAAAAAATGTAATCTTCTTCTTTTTCTTCTTTGGCTATTATGCCCCAACTAGAAGTTTACGCTTGCTCTCAAATGAGGGGATTAGAGGCAACGGGGTGCAAGTGATTTTGAGTTATTCTCTTCATCGACTTCGTCTTTCGTTAATAATTCAGTGGCAAACATATTACTTGATGCGGTTGCTATTCTCCATAAGCTCCTTTATCAAACTATGTAGCAGAAATAGCATGAATACATCTAAGGGAGGTTCTAAAAGATGTAATGTATTACATATCTACCACATATAATAACAATCACAACAGTGAATGTTTTTGCAACGATATAAAAAAATTGTGAAGAAAATCGATCGTATTGAAATGTTTTATACAAAGATACTGCATTCGTCCAAGTAGCTCACTAAATCATAGACCGAGGGAAGGGAGGTGATAAAATTGATATATGTATATATATATATTGTTGAATTATTGAATCATTGTCACCATTATTGAATTATTGGTAGCTGAATTTTTACACTACACGTTGCTATGTGTGAGTTTCGTTATTGTGCAATATCTTGTAATATTGACCATATCTCAAATCAGTGTCTTCAATAAAGTTGTTCTCATGACCATGACCTTCCAGGTGTTAGACATATAAGTTCTTCCGTTAGATCTATTTTGAAAATTATTTAAAAAAAATTATGATTTCAGTTTGAATATTTCTGCAACAAGAACAACATAAAGTGATCAGAAATCGATTTTCGACACCATTTGTGAATAAGGTAACAGTTGTTGGGAAATTCTTGTTTTCGCCATACATTTTCTGAAAGAAAACTATATTAGAACCTTTTTACTTATGCTTTGAGAATTTTAATGGTAATGGTTATGGTAGTCAGTAAGGTCCATGGATGGTTTTGTATTGTCGGTCAACTTTACGTGGAATATATCGCGAATAGGTTGCCTGTAAATTAATGATTACCAATTCGCGATGGAATATGTAAAGTTGACCGACAATACAAAACCATCCATGGACCTTACTGACTACCATAACCATTACCATTAAAATTCTCAAACCATAAGTAAAAAGGTTCTAATATAGTATTCTTTCAGAAAATGTATGGAGAAAACAAGAATTTTGAATGGTAATGGTTCTTAACAACCCATTATTTGTAAGGTTCACTTCCAAAAAACCATAATACATAAGGTTAAAACTTTATCACACAAACGTTCATGTTAAGTTCCATAACCATTTCAGTTAAAGTTTAGCAGGGATTATAAACAATTTGTAACCATTTTCGGTAAGGTCAAGGTATGGTTCGCGTTTATGCAGGTTAGGTGCAATAAGACCACTGAAGAAGCTTATGAGCGATGTTAATTTTCTAGGAGGAGGAGGTAGAATATTTTTATTTTTAGCGTTATGTTATAAATGGACGCCGCCTTATAAAGTTGAGAATGAGATAAACTTTTAATGTTTATTGTTTAACAACTGCGCGTTCAACACACACACTGCACAGCATACATTGATTTCACTTTGATCGGAATAAATGGAACGATCTGTATTTATCTTGAATAAAATAAATTATACCAGATTCCACCTGTCATCACTAATAAATCAACATAGAGATTGCTAAAGTATGATTGTGTTAGTAATTTGTTTTCATCGGGAAAATTTTTAGCTCTGAAAGATTTTTCCCCGATGAAAACATTTCTCGTATACGTATACGCTACCTAGTGTGTGTACGATAAACGTCAGCAATCTCTATGGCATATCAAGTTGTTTCCGATAGTGCGTGCAATTTCTTTTGATTAATCCGTGGTATTTTCACTTTATATTATTTTCACTTACCCATGTGATTTCATCGATGCATTGACAAAACGTCGGCGAAATGATCCGAGCAGACAAACAAATTCAATTCGCTGATTTCTGCTCTGCTAATAATTTTCAGCCATTTTTCACGATTTTCAATGTTGCTAGAAAACAGTTAAGCAATATGAATATGCTGCCTGCGCAAACGGATTACCGGATTACTTACCGTTTTGCGACAGAATAAAAAGAAATATCATTCTGAGCTACGGAATTATAACAGCGGGGAATGGCGCAAATTTTTCGTCCCATTTCGTAAAAAAATAACTGATGCAAATACAAAAATACCCGCTAGCGCAGCAGGAACAGCAGCTGTCAAACCAGTTTTACACTGGAAACAATTTAAAATTTAAAAGTCGAACCAGTTCTACACTGAAAGCAATTTCAAATTGATTCGAATACAAAGAATGCTTTTCCAATGCTTTTCCATCACCACCGCTTTTTTAAACTAAAACCCAAACAAAAATTCGGTGAAACGCTCACCACTTCCTTCCACGCAAACCAACACCACCATCAGAGAAGTGGTGTTAGTTTACGTGGGAGTACTGAGAGTTTCGTCGAAGCGACGTTTGATATTTTTTAATATACATATAAGCACATTCATCGCTGTGAAAAATTACCCTTCAGTTAATGTTGTAGACTAGGTTGTAGAGCATTTTATAAGACGTTTGCTAACTTTTCAATTTATTATTATTAATTAGAAATATCTTCTTACTACCACCACTCAAACTAAGAATTATGTTGCATCTTGTTTTTGTTATTTACAAGAGAAAATAATAAACTTTTAGAACCGAGACTAGAAATAGGATCGTTTTCTTTGTGTAGTAGACTTTTGTTTTCATAGTGCTTTCTTTTCGTCGATGGACTGTCAACTGCAGGGTCAGGATCCAAAACAATATGCTCAGTTATTTGTGTTCTCGCAGCAAACCAGATTAATCCAGAGTAACTATGAGAAATCTGAATACAAGAGGTACTCTAAGGAAAGCTGACTTCCCCTCGGTAAGATCCATTAAAAATTTCACACGGAAGTGGGAAGTTGTCAAGCCAGAAAATTTTGTATGGATCGTCACAGTTTCCAGACCCCCCTCCCTCCTCCTTAAAATTTGAACATAAATAATGTTCTTTTTCAAACGTAATAATTAAATTTTATCGCATTGTAAAAAATGTTTCCATGAATATTTTTCCATAAACTGGAAATAAAGATACCGTCAGACTTTTGGAACAAATATATTTTCTTCAAAGCTAGCTAACAGATTCCAAATTGGTAACCATGATCTCAAACTTGGTATGAGCAGAAGCGAGAGCAGATCCCAATTCTACATTAATGGTGGCAAACTCCAACTCGTATTAACTTTTAATACCGGCCCTGTTAGGAAAATCTGCTAAATGTTTGCTTATGATTGTATTGATTTACACCAATGTCGATACCAAATCAAACTGACGTTGACCACTTGAAAGCTGTTAAATCCGAAAGGCGATTCACTTGTGTATTTTGGATTAATTTTGTGTAATAATGTATTATATTGTATTTTAATTGGAAAAGTTATTTTGTCTACATTAAAAAAACAAAAGTGTATTTTTCTTGAATGAATGTATTGAAATCAGTTATGGCGGTAAGCTCCAACCGGTACTATCCTCGGATTAAATCCCGATCCAGAGTGTAAGGTTGATTTGGTGTTGACGTCGGTGTTGATCAGTTCTATCTTAAACCAAAATTTGACAGATCTTCCAAACAGGGACGATATTAAAAGTTAATCCGAAACATATACTGGAACCGAGGACAACAACTCAAATATGTTGTTGTTTTGATATTATTTGACGTTTTGTCTCGCGTTCTGTTTGACAAATGCATTAATCACACGCTTACTATAAAATACTCAGTGATGAGTAAAATTACATGCAGTTTGATAAATTCTTGTATCACACATATTCCATTAATAAGCTCGTGAACGAGCTCATGAATTAGTATGTGTTATGCACTCGGTTATCCATCGATGAATAATTTTTACTCATTTGTGGATTACAGTTACTGGTTAATAGGCAATTTATTAATCATTTATGGTGGTGAGCTCCAACCGTTATTATCCTCGGATTAAATCCCGATCAAGAATGTCTGGCTGCTTTGATGTTGACATCAGAGTTGATCAACACGACTCTTAGAAGAAAAAAAATTGCAAATCATCCAAACAGGGACGGTATTAAAAGTTAATCCGAGTTGGAGCTTACCGTCATAATTGTGTTTTTCACAAAATGGGAGAAATCCTACACATGAATGGGTACTATAAAGTTACCAGGCAGTGAAAGAACGTCAATAATATATTTTAATGCTTTTTTTTGTGATTTGAGCTCGCATTTGTCTGTGTTTGGCAGTTTTATCGCATTTTTAGTATTTTTCTGTCAGTAGCGAATATTTGTGTATTTATTTTATTCGTCAAATATTTATGTATTTTTTTCGAATTTTACATTTTTATTGTTTTTTTATTTATTTTGTAATGAGTAATGATGAATTTTTGTGTTTTTTTTTTCACTTTCGTATTTTCGATTCAATAATCAAGAGCAGGGAATAGCCCTTCGGGAAAATCAGACTTGTGAAAATCGATTTGTTTTTTTCTTGTTTGTAATCACCCAATGATGCGTTTAACGTATAAAACAAAAGAAATAATTTTTTTTTCGCGAGTCTTATCTTACAGCTTCCAAGTGGAATGACAATACTCGTTGAGGGTTACCGCCATAAGCATATTTCAATTCGACAGATTGTACAAATACAACGTTGTGCGAATACAGCGCATTTTGTCCGACGTTATGTTTTACATACAAATCGAGAGTAAAATCAATTGACCACTTTGTCAAGCAGTTTTGGTGTGACTTTCTACCAGCAATTTCACAAAACAGGACCAACAAATTACTATCTTTTTATGAAACACACAAATTTCGGCTACTTTTCTCGTTATTCTAGAAGAAATTTTTTTTTTTATTCTTCTATTACGAAGTTCAAGTGGTAGTAAACGTCATTTTAACTGCTCGAATAAAGTGGTTAATTGGCCCGTGTTGGAATTTTGGGTTTTCTACTTTGCCGTATACGTTACTATATGAATGAATTGTATTGGTAGAAAAATATTTCGTTTGTTATAAAACCGCTTTAAAGCAGTCAAGCTGTACTTATACCTGTCATTAAAACTGGTATAATGCTAACTATATTTTCCGTGTAAAAAGCGTACTTTCCACCGCTAGGTGGCTTTCTAAAGTACATTGATTTTTTTCACTTTTCGAAGCAGAGATGAGCTTCCTTTCTTTGATACAATGATAAACCTGATAAAAGTGAGTTTGATTTTCACCGCGCTGATTATGCTGGTCTGAATGAAGCTTTACGGACAACTGAGTACAGCTTTTTTTTTAACTCTGTTCAACGGGATGTATTTGTCGCTTCTTTGCAAATATGTTCCTCAACCGAGACCGAAGCAGAAGCCAACCTGGTTAAATGTTCGGCTCCGTCGACTTAAACGTAAGAGATTTGCTGCGTTGAAGAAATACTCCCATGCGCGGGATGTGCTCACTAAACACGATTTTTGTAGGGCCAGCTATTCGAGATATGTTCTGCGAGAGCAAAATGATCTAAAACAAAATCCTAAACGTTTCTGGTCATTCGTCAACGAAAAACAACGAAACTGGTCTTCCGGCACCAATTTTTCATGGTGAACAATCATCCAGCACTTCTGAGGATACATGTAATCTCTTTGCCCAGCAGTTCTCAAGTGTCTTCGCCATCGGCAGTGCATCAACACAGAAGTTGCAAGATGCCCTGAAATTCTCCTGGGCCGAATAGAATACCCTCGAGTGTGTTGAATGAGTGTGCTATTTCCTATCGAAGCCGCTGCAGATGATCATCAATCAGTCGCTTCCCCACGAAACATTTCCCGAGTGCTGGAAAAGACCCTACATCATTCCTGTATTCAAATTATCGTGGGATTACTTCGCTTTGTGCTGGCTCGAAACTATTTGAGATCTTAATTGGTGACTCGTTGCAGAGAACTGTAGCGCACTATATTTCAACACGGCTGCTTTCCTGGTCGCTAGATTACCACGTTGCTCTTCCCGCTTTATTACAACGAAGTCTACTTAATACTCCCTCCAGGATGCAGAATCGTGTACGCTGATGATTTCAAAATCATACCTTGTGGTTCGCTCAGTCGCCAATTGCATTGAACTTCAAACATTGATCGACGTGTTCTACGACTGGTGTGCATGTAATTAACTCAATTGCAACATGCTCAGTTATCAGTTTCAACAGAAGTAAAACCCCAAAGCAATACTGTTATTCCATAAACTGCCAGAAAGTTCAGCTTGACAGAGTTGTCAAGGATCTTGGAGTTTTATTGGATACAGGACTCACAATCCTCACAACAGCAGTATTTTTAGCTAGTCGCGTAAAGGAGAAAAAGCTTTACCTAAATTTTTGGTTATTAGTTATGAGGTTCCGATTCTACCCGTAGTAGTTTCATTTTTATACCTGTGATCTTGACATTTTTACCTATAGGATTAGTACTTGAGGGGGTTAGATTTCGATAAGTTTTTAGTGAGAATGGTAAGTCTAACAGTGTGAAACTAGTACTTCTAGTAGTTCATTTACGGAGGTAAGCACTCTAACGGCTAAATCATAATTCGGCAAATAATTATGTTTTATAATGTTAATTATTTCAGACTGACTTTTTTTATATCGTTCGTATATTTGAAAGGCTTTATCGCAATAGGAAGAATTTTTTGAAACAAGTAACCAGCTTAAATTCTTCAACAAATTTTAGACCATTAGCTTTCTATACAAACAAAAATATAAAAATCCTAGGGGTAGTGTTTTGAAAAAATCAACCTTTTATGTTTTTTTTTTTTCACTATAAATTTACTGATGATTTATTTTTTCGATGTATTTTTCAATAGCAATACGAGTAGTGTTGGCTCTGATATCGGGGACATGAGTAATTACGAAGTCACCAGAACAACCAGAGCACCACTCGTTTAAACAGCATCGTGACTAACGAAGGTACGACTTTCTTTACTATTATAGCCGAGATTATAGCGCAACAGACAACAAACGTGCTACGTAGAGAGGTTTTTAGGACGTATAGATAAAGCACAGCTTATATTAACTCGTACTCCATACCCCCCCTCCCCCTCCCCCTCTTAAGTTGTTGTTTTTATCTCCTTAATCTGTTCAAGCGACTTTGTCAGGCCATCCGCAATTTGTTGATCGGTGCTTACATAGTTCTATTCCAAAGCGTCCTGGATAAAGTGGTGCCGGATGTCAATATGCATTGTTCGTGGTGTGTATCCCACATTCTTAGCAATGCACATACCACATGGCCTCCGGAACTGTGACAGACAAGGCCATATATTCAGCCTCACATGTAGAGAGAGCTACCGTCGGCTGCTTCTTGCAGTGCTTGGGTCCAGGATTCGTATTGAAGCGACTCAGTTGGTTGACAGCAAAGAGAACATCGGGTCTAGTGCATTGGGCAAGGTACATAAGACTGCCCACCGCTTCTTGGTAAGGTACCCTTTTCATCTTTTCAGCCTCATCTGCGGTTTATGGAGCCATGTCCTTGTTCAGCTTTGACTTCCATTCAAATCGATTTAATACAGTTGAACAAATTTCAAAACTATATACGTGCCAGATTTGGAAATAATATTTTTTGAATCTGGAAGTGTGTTTGTGATACCATTATCAATTTGATAAAGGTAGAGTAAACATGCGGGGCTTATTGTAAGTAAAAGTGACCTCGGAGTGGTCGTGAATTACCAGGCATTCTGAAATGGGTCACTGGAGCTGCAATAGAGCTAACACCTTCTAACTCCCGGACTAAACCTGCTTTAATTTAAGGGTAATAAAAAGCAGTTTTCTTCCATAATAACACTGCCGGACAGTGGGGGTTAGATTGTACACACACACACACACACATGTCCTTGTTCAGCTTTGACTTGGATCAGACTTGGATTCATCGAAGTAGACGCAGCCTTTGCAGTGAACCGTGACAGCACCGCCTCCTGTTCCAATTATACGGTGTCCCTTCCACATGTGATCCGGATTCCGAGCCAGCTACTTGCTTTTCCCAAGCCCTTCATGCGGAACGTGTTGCTTGAATTCGTTGGTCAGTGCTCTGTCGTTAGAGAAGATGACCACGTCATCAACGTAGATCGCGACGTGCCGGTGGTTCGATTGCCTTCGATTCGATAGTACAGGCATGGATCGTACTTCGATGGGGTCATTCCGAAGCTTCGAATACCAGACACGACTGGACTGTTTCAACCCACAGAGAGCTTTGTTCAGACGACACACCAGCTTTCGTTGTTCCGACCTTTTGAAACATGGAGGCTCCTCCGACAGTGCGCCATAACCATCGGGCGATATTCTTCAACAGTGTTCCCACCCACTTGTCGGATATCGGGAAGTCAATTCCGTTCAGCTAGTGTTCGGTAGATACAATTCGATTCACATAATCATCCATCGACGTGCAGGCTGACAGCTAGTTTGTGTAATAGTCCGACTCTTCGTGTCAATCCTGTGTCCTAGAATGCATACTCTTACTTCGCCCAAACATCTTCCGACGTTTGTGCCTCGTTAACATGCACATAATTATTGGGGTCCAGAAGCTTCGAAGGTTCCGTCCGCTTTCCTTTCCGGTTTCACCGCGCACCACAGTTCTTCCAACTCCAGCAAGGCTACCACCACAAACTTCCACGTAGGTTCGAAAAGTTGTGGACTACCCCACCGCTACCGCTTGCATTACCGTTCGTCATAATTATTACGCGAATTCCGTGAGAAAACGACCGGAGAAAACCTTTTCTCTTCGATAGAACAGCTGCGAATAGGCCTATAACCTATTAAGAAGAGATAAACGCGCAGAAGAAACAAAAACATCTTTCTACAAACAAACTGTTATTTAGCCCTTTCCTCACACAGCGGAAGCCAACCACGCAAACCATCATCGTGTAGGGGAAATTTTCCTCTATTTGGTATTTGGTTTGCGTGAGTAACCTTTGCTATATTTCCAAGTAAAAAACACCATAGTTGATAATAGAAGAGCTACGCAGAATGATACCAAAATCTACCTATCGAGCATAGTAGACCAACTGCGTGGGGAGTATTGTTTGCACCAATCAGGATAACAGAGGAAACATTCACAACCCTTGTGTAGTCATCCGAAGTGTAAACACAAGGTTGCCAAAAATAAAAAAATAAAATGACCATTGATCGACATCAAAATTGCAAGCTTCACTCTGCGTAACTATTCCATTATCAACTCTTAAAAACACGTTTAAAACACTGCGAAATATTTTCGAGAATAGGCTAATAATCAGTTAGCCAGCACAGATAAATGTATAGATAAAGCACAGCGTATTAACTCGTACTCCAACATAAACAAACGACTTTGGCAACATATGCGTAGGTGGTTTCTAGCAACACTGCCATTTCAATCAAGATATGCGTTTCTCGATTAGCTCTGGCTTTGACAGTTCGGTTGACTTAAAATCAACCAGTCCACTCATCTCTTATCCTAGACCCTCTCTAGTGCTACGGAAAGCTCGTCCTTCTTTTTGTGTATGTAAGAGCTACGTTATTTACTCGCAGAGTAATGAATTGCCTTTGTGCACCGTGTTTTAACGTTAAACTTTTGTTATTGGGTTGACGGTTTTGACAATAAGCTCAAACGAAAGGTCCTCATCTGAATTTTATTTTTATAACTTGAAATAAACATTCAAATTTCTTGGATTGTCTAAAACTAATGTAAAGCATCAGATTGGTATAAAACCTGCACTAGATATAGCGGCAAACCATGTTTATAATTTTATCCTGCAAGCATGAGATCGAACAATGAACCAAACGTACCTCCTCAACAAGACAGGGTCAATTAGAGGAACACTAAGATCAAAAACTGTCACACTTACCCATCTTGTCCTAACGGTGGATCTGATCCTATTGAATCAAGTGATGAACAAATAGTAAACACAATACTAGTTGGCGCCAGCATCAGTGGTTTAAAAATGCTTCGCGCTAATGGCATAGTTCCCCTGCCGAAGAGCATTCCATAATGGTGTATTGGTTAGCTTTAGTTTGGCAATACTATTTGAAGAATTCATTGGTCAACAGGATCTTTTGAAGCCTTAAACACTTAATTGAACCAAATTAAGCAACACCACTTAATTGACACACTGAATTGAACATTTTAATTCATACAAAAGATGGGATGAAAATATTAACCTACAATTACAATTTTAATTGACAAAGAAAAAAATTGCAGATCATTTCAAATGTGGGACTACATTTCCTGTTCATTAAATTCTCGTTTCGGCTCTAGCTCTTCTACATAATACACTTTCATTCAAACTACCAACTTTCTCTGACCTGAAGTCGACTCTATCCTGTGTTTTAATAATAAAGGAGCACATATGTGAGAAGCCCCGTTAAAAGTACTGAACAAAGAATTCAGTACCCTTAAACTCCCACCACATTCCCTGCCAATCACATATGTGCTCCTGCCCTAGCTCCTAACTGATTAAAAACGCTTCTAAGGGTGGTATCACATTTCCCGGAGTTTCGTTTCCAAAATGGACCATTTACGTGAAAGTAGGAAATCACGTGCAATCAAAACGGAAAAAAAAGTTATTTCTATATTCAAAATTTTGCTAATGGGAATGTTTCCTTCTTTATTCAAATATCAAATAACAGAAATAACAATAATCAAACGAAAAGAAAACGAAAAACAAAAATAATCAAACAACGTAATGAACACTCAAAGAAGGAAATATTCCCATTTCAATCAAATTTGGTTACGAAAATATTGCCGAAAACAGTATGTTACTAAATAGCTCATTCTGAAAATAAAATCCGGGAAATGTGATACCACTCTTTTAACTAACTAGCTACTATAAGTGAACAGTAAATTTGGAAGTACCTAACTAACAAGATAAAAGGAGCACATATGTGATAGGCCCCGTTAAATGTATTGAAAAGTCACCTCTCTATTCCAAATTTCGATCCAAACCGATTTTCAACCAGTTTCGATCAAAATTATCAAAAGGGATGACTTTTCAGTACATTTAAACTCCCACCACATTCCCTGCCAATCACATATGTGCTCCTGCCCTAGCTCCTATCAATCTACCTAATTCTTTTTCTACATAAATACTACATCTAAACCCTAACACTGCTAAATACTCTGAAATGCGATGATCGAGCTCACGATAGTGGTCCTTCGAACTTCATAAACAAAAAGATCTTCGATTGAAGCATTCTGCTACATCGATTGGTTTGCTTGGAAGCCATTCCCAATGGGTTTAGCCATCCAAGCACGGTCCCTAAACGATTTTTTTTTTCACCAAAAGGTCCCTATCCGGTGTTAATGGGTTCCGAGGAATTCTCGTAGAAAAGATGGTAGCTCGAAGTATTCGTTTGTACCCGGCTACAACATCTTTACTCGCCAGAAGACCTCGGAGAAGCTAATTAATTTTGATGAAATTCGTTGGACCACCAGTGAGCTCGATCCAAATAACAAAAATCAATGCCAATCTGCTAGATGTAATTTGGAATTTCCAGCAAACCGAGGACCAGGGCCGAAACAAAAAAGGTCAATCCAACAGATTTCCAACCAAAAAGATTTTTTATCAAATTAGAATTTGGGCCACTAGTATTTTTCTGAAGCACCACAGTAGGCTGCTTCGGAGACGTCAAATTTTGATCTTCGGTTTGCATACCTTGATTTTCTCTCAAGGTACACCTCTCCCAAAATCCAGCATATATATAGTTCAGCTGTGTTCGCTGTAATTTTGGGACAGTAGTTTGCGTAGATACATCAGCAGTGGTCGGAACATACGTCACTCGTTCCAAAATATCATGGTGTATCTTGGCGTATGTTTCGAATACTGCTAATGTCGTTTCGCATTCCTGTACCTTGGATATACCTTCTACCAGAACCGAATCTACATCGGCTCTGTTATACCTAAATGCCTCACATAAAATTTGGGAATGACCTTGAAAACCTTCCCTATCTCCTAAATTCATATTAATATCTAATTCTAAATCAAAATTATCCTTACCACAATCCGCCTTTGAGGCATCCGGGGTAGTTCCAAGACGATAATCTGGAACGTCGCTTCCAATTCCCACACCAATCAACTGTTTGCTAGAAGAAGCCTTAAACGGCCGTCGGATGTACTCTCCGACCGGTGACCTTACATCATCGTATTCATCGGTCACCGGCAATTTTCTGAGAACCTCCCAACGATCCTGCGCTTTTGGCAACTTCGGCTTTGAAGAAGCCGCCTTTATGCGCTGGTAAATGGCCGTAAGTGTGCCATCAGGGTCGGTTCTCATAAAATCTGGCAAAGACACCGGTCTAACATTCCGACTGGACCGGGTCTGCCGAGCATCGCGACCGTGTTTCGCCTTGCTAGCAAACATGATGAAAATCTGTCGAATCTTGAAAAACAGGGAAGAGCGATCAAAAAGACGTCCGCTTGGTAACTACCTCAAAAGCCTCTTGTCGATTGTTAGCAGCAGTCTTCCTTATATAGACTCTCGGCATGTGAAAATTTGGTTACGATGGTGTTGCTATGGTAGCGACTGGAAGATGATGCGCAGTGGGTGAAAGTCGTGAAAATCGGACTTTTGGATCAACGTAGGCGTGCGTGTTTTTTTCTTCATTGAAGTGTCATTTTTTTTCACGACGCAATATCAACTGAAGAAATTGTAACGAATAGTGTTAGGATGGTTGAGGTCTTGAATGTGCGACCTAGTGGTACAAAGGGCCATTGTGAAAGATATTCATCCTGGACGCCTGCTTGCTGGGCCCAGGTTAGATTCCTGTCGACTGCTTTTATTTCCTTGATGTTATTGCTATTGCTATTGCTTAAGTTGATTGCTAACCATTTTTGTTTTATTTTCAGGGAACGGATCAATCAGCGGACCCAAGCCTGGTTACTGAAATTATTGAAGTGGAAAGAGTCCGACAGGCCAGTCTCTCTTGGGGTTTGGCAGAAGAGTCGCAGCGATATCCAACAAGAGTGAACTAACTGTAATTATCAAGCTAAAGGGAAATCAACGAGCTGAATTGAATTTAATGATATTCGCTCGAAGTTATATCCTGCTGCTTGCTTGTTCGATCAAAGATGTTCGATGGAATGTTGCCGTACGGTGCGAAACAAGTGATCATGCTCATGGATATAAATCATTTAAGTGCTGGTGAAATTGTTCTAAAACTGAAAAAGTAAAACAATCTTCCGTTCTCCTCGGACATCAGTGTTAGTCGCAGAATTGAAAATTGAACCTACAATCCACTTACTTCTGTCTTGGAAACCGAGCCGCAGACATTTGAAACTTTGATCAAGCTGTAACGCGTCTACCTGTGCTGGAATCGATGTAGAGTGGTTAAAGAAATCAATATTTTGCACTGCATCAAATTTTCGCAGTTTGCCATACAGCATCTGCCTGAAACAACTCTACTTGCTGCCCCAAAATGTGCCTGGTGATCACGAAGCAAAAGAATGTGAATCTACTTTCGTAAAGTGTGTTAATTGTGAACTGGTGAACAAACTGCGTAACCATGCAAAGGACAAAGAACTCAGCATCGACCACTCAGCTTGAAGTGATTTCTGCCCAATTTTTCAGAAGCGCCTGCATAATGCCAGACAAATGGTTAGTTACTCAATCAACTGATATATTCCTGGATCGACTCTGGGATGCAACGATGTTGATTCTATGGAGGCAACCGATCCTCCCACCACAATCCTGACACTGTAGCCGTTGTTCAACAGTCGTCCTGGCTCTGTATGTGCGATTGGAGAAGGGGCCTTCCAACCTGAAACTGCAGGTAAGTACGAATATTTTCAGACGAGATCAACACTTAATTCGTTCTTCAGTTCCAGCGCTACGCCGATCCATCAACTATCTTCTATTCCCCTGATATTCCTGCCCGTCATGGATCAACAGTCGTCCTTCGGTGTAGGGATCGTCCAATCCGCTACCCATGGCCACCAACTACCATCAGATGAAGATTTCGGAGCATACCTACCACTCGGATGCTCTTCCTGCTTTGTCAGGTTAGTTCAACAGTGATTTATATCTCGCCGAAGCCGGTATGGTAACTACCTACTTCAGCCTGTTACTGACACAACCTAAACGGAAATATCTGTTATCGAGGTGACTACGCAAGGCTGACTGAGACTGACACCGTTGGTATTCCGAATACTGCCATCCATGAACCGCTAAGAGATTACTATTTCCACGACTATTACCGATAATGCAGACAACTCTGTTTGAACGTTGACTGCATCCGCATATGCTACCAGAACGTCAGATGTCTTTGCACTAAAGTTGACGACCTCTTCATCTCGGTTAGCGATTCGGATATGGACGTTATGATTACTACGGGACAAATAAGAGGAGGAAGTGTGTTGATTGCCATCTCAAAACGCTACAGTTCGTCGGAATCAACAATCGTTGATGACGGTGGCATAGAACATCTATGGGTTAATTTGAATAGAGGCTGTCGAACAATTTGTCTTGGCGTTGTATAAATTATAACAATTAAGTCCAGAGTGACAATTTATTATTCTTAACCGACCGTTTACGTAGGTACATACGCACTTAAAGACTGAAGCTCGAAATAAATTTAGAACACTTTTATAAACTAAATCTGCTGATTCGCCATTCCTCCGGGTGGTTTGATTCTGATGCAATCTTGGTTCGCGTAGTTTGACTGGTTTTGCGCACGTCATCGATTTGTTGCTACGGGTGTCGGTTGGGTTTTGCTGACGTCTTCGCTGATTGGTAGCCTCAAGCATGGGTTTGAATGGTCGGTCGTGGTGTAACGTATACATCCCTCCCGATTCTTCTACTTCCACGACTTGTGTTGAAAGACATCTAGGGATCTACGTTGGTCATATCCGAGAAACTTGGACCTCACCTACTGTTTGGTGATTATAATCAATCTGGTCTCTGCTGGAAATCATCAGCTTCTGGACAAGTTTACATCAATTCTGTCAGCTCTACATTCACTTGCGCCCGTCGATGGAATGGCATTACTCGACACGACATGAAGCAGATTAATTATGTTAACCGAATCTTGGATTTGATATTTGCTAATGCCGGCGCAGTCAATCAGTGGGACGTAATTCAAACACCTGATTGAAGCTCTCATTGATGCTGATCATCCGTTTCATCCTTCAGTCTTTGTCAAGCTTAGCTGTCCGCCTCTTGGAGGATACAATGATAAACCTGATAAAAGTGAGTTTGATTTTCACCGCGCTGATTATGCTGGATGTATTTGTCGCTTCTTTGCAAATATGTTCCTCAACCGAGACCGAAGCAGAAGCCAACCTGGTTAAATGTTCGGCTCCGTCGACTTAAACGTAAGAGATTTGCTGCGTTGAAAAAATACTCCCATGCGCGGGATGTGCTCACTAAACACGATTTTTGTAGGGCCAGCTATTCGAGATATGTTCTGCGAAAGCAAAATGATCTAAAACAAAATCCTAAACGTTTCTGGTCAGATAACATAGAAAGATAGAACACTGGAGTTGCTGACTAGGTGGAATAAATAGTGGAGATTGCCGAAAATAACGAAATTATGGAAAGCTTTCGATAGTGGCAGAAATATGATTCCGTGAATGATTCCTCGTTGGGTACGAATTTAGGACCAACCGTTATCCGATATCTAGGAAATGAAAGGGTACTCCATCTTCTCACAAAAATATTGCAACAAGTTGTTTTTGTTCGTTAAATTTATTCTAACTGTATTATATATTTTCGTTTGTTTTGGCGGACGTCAAAGCTAACGTTATTAAATAATAAAATTTAAATTTAAATTTGTTCTTATTAGAATACGGCATCCTAACACAAAATGTTTCGTGGGGTATCAGCGGCTTTGTTCTTGCATTGGTATGTTCGATTTCGATGATTGATCTTGCTTCTGCTGAATTTTGTCCGAAACTTTGCATTCGTATTCGGTTACTCTTTTGGATGCATTCTCTTCCATCTCGATCACTATTAGTTCCTTAAACCAGGAACAGCCAAGATAAACAACCTAACGGCGTTTCTTTGATGAAACTGACCTGCTATTAGGATATTGTCGTTTAATACCTGACGAATCACTCAAGTGCAGTGTGACGTCTTTATTGGCAGGCTTTAGTCGCTCAAGGCTATGTTTGAAGTTTCTACATAGTTCCGGGTGGACGGCCCGCAAATACTGTCCATTTTGTCAACGTCAGCACGAGGTAGCCACAGAAAGAGTTCCTCGATGATGATGAGAAACAGAAATCAGGCCATGGTTCAAGTAAGTGCAGAGGGGCTTCCTGGGGGATATCTTGGATACTGAAAATTAAAAGCTGATGTATTATGTATTATCCGTCGTGTGTCTTAGTACTCAGTTTCCAATTATTAAAAAAAAAAACACGCTGTATCAGATCTCTGGTTCACAACTGGTAAAACGACCAAGGGGTTTACCAGGAATGTCCAACTGTTATTGTTCCTGTTTAATTTAGACCAGTACTTGCACACAATTGACAGTTCTAGACTGGGCTCTAGATGGCGTATAAGTGGGCACGGTACTGATGTAGGTACTGCACTAGTAGGATGCAATGCATATTTCAGTACATTTTACGTTTCACTGATGGGCAGCCGGATATGCGAATGTAAAAGCGTGTTTTCGCTAATATGTAATATCTGAAATCACTGTAAATATCCACACAAAACCTCTGACATCAGCTAAAAAAAAACAAAGGAAGTTTGTGTAGCAACCAAGCAAACAAATTAATGCTAAATATTTCTTAAGTATTTTTAAGTATTTGAAAATATTTATAGGTATCGTTGATATCAGTATGAACTACCAAGAGAAATACAAAGTTTAGAGTGGGATGCCCCTAGGTTTGCACCAATCAGGATAACAGAGGAAACATTCACAACCCTTGTGAAGTCATCCCAAGTGTACACACAAGGTTGCCAAAAAAAAAAAATGATCGACATCATAATTGCAAGCTTCACTCTGCGTTACTATTCTATTATCAACTCTTAAAAACACGTTTAAAACACTGCGAAATATTTTCGAGAATAGGCTAATAATCAGTTAGCCAGCACAGATAAATGTATAGATAAAGCACAGCGTATTAACTCGTACTCCAACATAAACAAACGACTTTGGCAACATATGCGTAGGTGGTTTCTAGCAACACTGCCATTTCAAGATATGCGTTTCTCGATTAGCTCTGGCTTTGACAGTTCGGTTGACTTAAAATCAACCAGTCCACTCATCTCTTATCCTAGACCCTCTCTAGTGCTAGGAAAAGCTCGTCCTTCTTTTTGTGTATGTAAGAGCTAAGCTACTCGCAGAGTAATGAATTGCCTTTGTGCACCGTGTTTTTTTTACGTTAAACTTTTGTTATTGGGTTGACAGTTTTGACAATAAGCTCAAACGAAAGGTCCTCATCTGAATTTTATTTTTATAACTTGAAATAAACATTCAAATTTCTTGGATTGTCTAAAACTAATGTAAAGCATCAGATTGGTATAAAACCTGCACGAGATATAGCTGCAAACCATGTTTATAATTTTATCCTGCAAGCATGAGATCAAACAATGAACCAAACGTACCTCCTCAACAAGACAGGGTCAATTAGAGGAACACTAAGATCAAAAACTGTCACACTTACCCATCTTGTCCTAACGGTGGATCTGATCCTATTGAATCAAGTGATGAACAAATAGTAAACACAATACTAGTTGGCGCCAGCATCAGTGGTTTAAAAATGCTTCGCGCTAATGGCATAGTTCCCCTGCCGAAGAGCATTCCATAATGGTGTCTTGGTTAGCTTTAGTTTGGCAATACTATTTGAAGAATTCATTGGTCAACAGGATCTTTTGAAGCCTTAAACACTTAATTGAACCAAATTAAGCAACACCACTTAATTGATACACTGAATTGAACATTTTAATTCATACAAAAGATGGGATGAAAATATTAACCTACAATTACAATTTTAATTGACAAAGAAAAAAATTACAGATCATTTCAAATGTGGGACTACATTTCCTGTTCATTAAATTCTCGTTTCGGCTCTAGCTCTTCTACATAATACACTTTCATTCAAACTACCAACTTTCTCTGACCTGAAGTCGACTCTATCCTGTGTTTTAATAATAAAGGAGCACATATGTGAGAAGCCCCGTTAAAAGTACTGAACAAAGAATTCAGTACCCTTAAACTCCCACCACATTCCCTGCCAATCACATATGTGCTCCTGCCCTAGCTCCTAACTGATTAAAAACGCTTCTAAGGGTGGTATCACATTTCCCGGAGTTTCGTTTCCAAAATGGACCATTTACGTGAAAGTAGGAAATCACGTGCAATCAAAACGGAAAAAAAAGTTATTTCTATATTCAAAATTTTGCTAATGGGAATGTTTCCTTCTTTATTCAAATATCAAATAACAGAAATAACAATAATCAAACGAAAAGAAAACGAAAAACAAAAATAATCAAACAACGTAATGAACACTCAAAGAAGGAAATATTCCCATTTCAATCAAATTTGGTTACGAAAATATTGCCGAAAACAGTACGTTACTAAATAGCTCATTCTGAAAATAAAATCCGGGAAATGTGATACCACTCTTTTAACTAACTAGCTACTATAAGTGAACTGTAAATTTGGAAGTACCTAACTAACAAGATAAAAGGAGCACATATGTGATAGGCCCCGTTAAATGTATTGAAAAGTCACCTCTCTATTCCAAATTTCGATCCAAACCGATTTTCAACCAGTTTCGATCAAAATTATCAAAAGGGATGACTTTTCAGTACATTTAAACTCCCACCACATTCCCTGCCAATCACATATGTGCTCCTGCCCTAGCTCCTATCAATCTACCTAATTCTTTTTCTACATAAATACTACATCTAAACCCTAACACTGCTAAATACTCTGAAATGCGATGATCGAGCTCACGATAGTGGTCCTTCAAACTTCATAAACAAAAAGATCTTCGATTGAAGCATTCTGCTACATCGATTGGTTTGCTTGGAAGCCATTCCCAATGGGTTTAGCCATCCAAGCACGGTCCCTAAACGATTTTTTTTTTCACCAAAAGGTCCCTATCCGGTGTTAATGGGTTCCGAGGAATTCTCGTAGAAAAGATGGTAGCTCGAAGTATTCGTTTGTACCCGGCTACAACATCTTTACTCGCCAGAAGACCTCGGAGAAGCTAATTAATTTTGATGAAATTCGTTGGACCACCAGTGAGCTCGATCCAAATAACAAAAATCAATGCCAATCTGCTAGATGTAATTTGGAATTTCCAGCAAACCGAGGACCAGGGCCGAAACAAAAAAGGTCAATCCAACAGATTTCCAACCAAAAAGATTTTTTATCAAATTAGAATTTGGGCCACTAGCATCTTTCTGAATCACCACAGTAGGCTGCTTCGGAGACGTCAAATTTTGATCTTCGGTTTGCATACCTTGATTTTCTCTCAAGGTACACCTCTCCCAAAATCCAGCATATATATAGTTCAGCTGTGTTCGCTGTAATTTTGGGACAGTAGTTTGCGTAGATACATCAGCAGTGGTCGAAACATACGTCACTCGTTCCAAAATATCATGGTGTATCTTGGCGTATGTTTCGAATACTGCTAATGTCGTTTCGCATTCCTGTACCTTGGATATACCTTCTAATAGAACCGAATCTACATCGGCTCGGTTATACCTAAATGCCTGACATAAAATTTGGGAATGACCTTGAAAACCCTCCCTATCTCCTAAATTCATATTAATATCTAATTCTAAATCAAAATTATCCTTACCACAATCCGCCTTTGAGGCATCCGGGGTAGTTCCAAGACGATAATCTGGAACGTCGCTTCCAATTCCCACACCAATCAACTGTTTACTAGTAGAAGCCTTAAACGGCCGTCGGATGTACTTTCCGACCGGTGACCTTACATCATCGTATTCATCGGTCACCGGCAATTTTCTGAGAACCTCCCAACGATCCTGCGCTTTTGGCAACTTCGGCTTTGAAGAAGCCGCCTTTATGCGCTGGTAAATGGCCGTAAGTGTGCCATCAGGGTCGGTTCTCATAAAATCTGGCAAAGACACCGGTCTAACATTCCGACTGGACCGGGTCTTCCGAGCATCGCGACCGTGTTTCGCCTTGCTAGCAAACATGATGAAAATCTGTCGAATCTTGAAAAACAGGGAAGAGCGATCAAAAAGACGTCCGCTTGGTAACTACCTCAAAAGCCTCTTGTCGATTGTTAGCAGCAGTCTTCCTTATATAGACTCTCGGCATGTGAAAATTTGGTTACGATGGTGTTGCTATGGTAGCGACTGGAAGATGATGCGCAGTGGGTGAAAGTCGTGAAAATCGGACTTTTGGATCAACGTAGGCGTGCGTGTTTTCTTCTTCATTGAAGTGTCATTTTTTTTCGCGACACATTAACAACCGAAATTTTTTCAACAGAGTGTGATAGGATGGTTGAGGTTTTTATTGTGCGACTGAGTTAGGTGATTTTTTTAGCCAGAAGTGTGCGGGTGAATCCGGATTTCCTAGCGGTTAAAATGTGATGGATTCGTAGTCATTCCGGATGTTGGTGCGCTTCGGCAGCTGGGCCCAGGTTAGATTCCTAGCGGCTTCGTTTATTTCCTTGATGAGGCTCCGCCGTGGGTCTGCTTCTGCTGCGATGTTCGTCCGGGTTTCAAGTTCAAATGTGGTTTCCGCCCCTTCGTTGTGTGTTGCCGACCCATTTTCACGAATTTCTGAATATATCTACGGTGGTGCTCATCTTTCGTGGTCCAGTTGAGAGGCCACAAGATACAAATTATACACCGCAGGCATCGGTTGATGAAGACGTGCATACCTAACAACACAGATTTCACGTTTGAATAAAAAGTTTCGCCGAAAATTTTCAATGAGATTCCGGATGTAAATCAGAACGAATAAAATTTTACAATGTTTTTCTTCTTGTTTCAGGATGTCACCAACAACATCACCAGATGAAGCCAAGATCATCAAGCCCAATCCAACGGTGAAAATCGAAATCGGTGCTTGGAAGATCATCGCCAAAAGATTAATCGAACGGAATCTGGAATTGGAGGAAATTGATGTTCTCAACAGGAAAATTTTCTGCTGGGATGTGCACCACAAGAATCGAGTGAAGGAAGTACGAAGTATTTACGACGGAAAAGAATCTGTCCGACTAGCTGGAAAGGGTCAGTCAATTCTGAGTCAAGCGCAAACCTGTTCCAAGTACGAGTGTGAGGACGATGTCAAGTTCTTCGAGAACCGGATCGCCCAAGGTCATAAGGCTGGCAGTTCAGTGGGATGTGCGTGTTTCTTCGACAACATCAATCACATTGAGGCTGGAAGTCACATCAATGTTTAACGAACAAGAGTGTGAAGGGTGTGATTTGTGCTGAAATTTTCTGGAATGTTGATTAAAATAGTTTACACCGACAAATTCGATGTCAATGAATATCAAACTTATTTATTTTCTACTCAGTTGTTGATGAAACCAGATTCAGTGTAGGGCTTGCAGCTCTGTAACTTCATATTCCAAGGGTCGTAGTTCAGCGGAGGTTCAGAAGCAGTAGACTAAGGTTCCCATTATGTGTAGAACACAAGTCGCAACTCGTCTTCACTGTTGTTGGTTGTACTATGTCCCGTAACGATGGGTATTATGACTCCGGAGATGGTACCGAATCCGTTGGTAATCCCCTTCAGAACAGCTACACTTTTCGGAGAAATATCTAAGGGGCTCAGCAGGTAATCGCACCATGCGACTCTGCCAAAGCCAACGACCAGAGTAACACAGATAACCGTAGGAGCAGGACTTAAGGTCAAAGCCCAGATCAACATGCATACAAGCAAGTGAAGTACTTCTGGACCTGGGTGTTGCTGAGGTAGCCGTGGATCTGCAGCCAACCAGCCAGATATCAGGATGTGCTTAAGAATGATGGACATCGCCAGGTATGGCAGAGCGGATAGTATTCCGGAGTCCTGTAGGTCACAGTTCAGGGAGGCTGATAGGGTTGGTAGACCTTATCAGTCAGTACCTCTTCACTCTGACTGCGGCCTGAGTTAGTGTAGACATTTTCAAATATCTACGGCGAGAAGTAGCATTGATAATTAATTAAGACTCACTTTGCGGATCTCAACGCAGCAAACATGAACGATTAATTTATTGCACTCGGCGGAGTGTTCTTTGAGCACTTCCATAGTTTCTATTTGAGAGCTATCTAAGCCTCTATACTATTAACATTTATATATTTTGGAAATTTACGGTGTTACCTAATTCATAACGAATATACGCAGTGTTGTTTTCGTCATTTTCGCGCTAAGTAATCAAATTTTTTTTTTTTTTCATTTGTCTTCATATATACAAGATAGAAATGGCGCTAACTCGATCAAAATCGTGGCTTCTAGAAACTGATGTTTTATTTTCGTACATTACTAAAAGTATAATGCGTGACATAGCTTGATACACTGCAAATACAATTCACGTAATATTCACCTGACAAGGTACGTAGATATTTTCCATCATACTTTTCAGGTGAATATTACGTGTTTTGGGAATGAAATGCTGTTTCAAGTGATTCATATGAAAATCAAGTGATTTTCACGTAAATTTTATCGGTTGTTCCGATGATCGTCAAATTAGATTTACTTAAAAGTTACGTGAATTGTTTAGTAATCGTCACTGGATTTTGTAGTAATATTTATGTGAATTTGTGGTATGTTTCATGTGTTTTAATACAGTGGTATTGCATTATTTCATCCGGATTTTTTTAAATAAAATTTAACTTATTTGTTCAATTTTTACTTTATTATAATTAACATAAAACTGTTTTTTTTAGTAAATATCATGTGTATTAAACGTATTCTTAATTCTATATCCTGTTGCACTGGTTGTTGTTAAGTTGATTGTTTTGAATTTGTTTGCTCCATAATGCTCTATAAAAATTGCTGCTCCTGAATAAAGCTAAAGTTGGTTATTGGTTTATTTAAAACATTAAGTTTGATCCTTACATTTATTTTCCTCCAACAACCGATAACTTCGAAAAGGACATCATGTCTCCAATAGACGTCTTTTTGTTGTAAGCACTCCTGTAGTTCGGCCATTAAGCTTGTGAGGACTGCTCAATCCGATTTTACACTCTTCAATTTATTTTGGGTATTGAAAATTAGGATTCATATATTGATATTAATCAAACTTACGCTCACAAACATTAAAAATCCCAATCTCCTAGAAACAAAAATCGCATATTTTCATCTGCCGCCATTTTGAACTAACAAATACGCAGACAGTTTTCACATCATGAGGTCACTAAAAATT